>NC_036848.1:33939396-34053122 GCF_002910315.2 Salvelinus sp. IW2-2015 | reverse complement strand
CTGAGTGGCTAGTTACAATATTTGACTTAAATCTATGGCAATTTTCATGAAAAAATAAATTATATTAAAGTTGAAGCACATTTACTGCTTTCTATACAATTTAAAAACTTTAAAATACTATTTGGAGAACAGCAAAAACAAGCAAAAATTACCCCAGCCATTATCACATTATTGTATGTAACTTCATTCACCTCAGTCGATTGACAGACACATACAATTAGCCGCTACACATTAACTCACATTAACCCACCCCGGGATTAAAAACTAAGTACAGCCGATCTGTTAACAGAAAAATTATTTTATTAACACAAGGTAAACAATAAGTTTCCTTACAGAACTTTTTTGTTGTTGAATGCAATTCCATACATTTTGCCATGGGTTGGGGATCATTTCCTGCTGTTTTATTCTTTTGCCATGACTAATGCCATGTTGATATGCGTGAGAGTGATTAAATAAATCAATGGGGGGCCCACTGGGCAGGTGCCCAGCGTGCCGGTCGGTAATTTGGCTATGATTAATACAAATTAAGATAGCTGTCAAGACAAACTATTTACACAACATGAAAAAAAATGTACTTGTTGACATACTCAGTCAGTGGTTCTGAATTCTCTCTCAGGGACTCCTCGGGCTGTTAGCTCACTTGATTGAACTTTAACACCTATAGAATTTTAACAATGTAATGGCTGACCAGAATAATAAACCCTGTGTCGTGATGTGACTATCATTAATGTGATGACCTGACGCTAATTTATTGAATAATTACCTACTACGTTTAATTATTACTCAATTAAATTAATAATGTAACAATTAACCTTTTTCCAATCTAGGGGGTGCTGTTTCCACTTTGGAAAATATCGTCTCCAAATTAAACTGCTCATACTCAATTCTTGCTCGTACAATATGCATATTATTATTACTATTGGATAGAAAACAATCTCTAGTTTCTAAAACGCGTTTGAATTATGTCTGTGGGTGAAACCAGAACTCTTTCTGCAGCGAAATCCATGACAGGAACTGCGAAGGTCTGAAACAAGGCTCTGTTCTCAGATCAGTTTAAAGCTCTGTATGTATCCTATGGGTCGACATGAACTGCACCCGCCTTCCCTGGATGTCAGTAACCAATGAGAAGTGGAATGGAGTTTCTACGTAGTTCTCAGAGCTTATAAAAGGCCAAGGAACGAAGTGAACTCTCTTTTTGTCGTTCGTCATTGCGCAAAGCAAGACCTCAGGATGGCATTTTGAAACGCTCAGTATCGGCCTTAGCTATATCCGTCTGTAATTTAATTATTGTATAGGTGTTAGAAACATCATAACGAAGTTATTTTAAACCGAGTTATCAGTTTATGCGAGTATATTGCTATTTTCGGAATTCCTTAGTATTGGTTTTGGGGATTTGGGCATGTTGTGGCCACATAGCTATTGTTAGCTGCTAATTCCGAAGTGTGAAGACAACGTTTTACACACCAAGCAACGATTATTTTGGACAAAGGACACCTTGCCCAAGATTCTGATGGAAGCTCGTCCAAAAGTAAGAGCTATTTATGATGTTATTCCGTATTTATGTGGAAAAATGTAAACGGATTTGTCCGCCATTATTTGTCCGACATACGCACACTGTATGTCTAGTAACGTTAATTTTAAAAATCTAACTCAGCGGTTGCCTTAATAACTAATGCATCTTTCATTTGCTGTCCAACCTGTATTTTTTAGTCAATCTAATCGATAAATAATCGTAAACTTAGGTGCCTTTCCAAGATGGCGCCGGCCAGAATGCATGACTGTTGCCACTGATCACATTGTATAACCACGATTTGTGCTGCTAAATATGCACAATTTTCGAACAAAACCTATATGCATTGTGTAATATGATGTTACAGGACTGTCATCTGACGAAGTATATCAAGGTTAGTAAAAATTATATATCTTTTGCTGTATTTGTACGATCGCTAACCTGTGCTGCTGGTAAATTGCTTGTGTTTCTGGCTATTGTGCTAAGCTATATATAATGCTATATTGTGTTTTCGCTGTAAAACACTTAAAAAATCTGACATATTGGCTGGATCACAAGAGTTTGGGCTTTCATTTGCTGTACGCTGTGTATTTTTCAGAAATGTTTTAAGATGAGTAATTAGGTATTTGATGTTGGTCTTGTAATTATTCTGGCAGCTTCGGCACTATTTCAGATTGCACCTGCAATGTAGAACTGTGATTTATACCTGAAATATGCACATTTTTCTAAAAAAACATATGCTATACAATAAATATGTTATCAGACTGTCATCTTATGAAGTTGTTTCTTGGTTAGTGCTATTTATATCTTTATTGTGTCGAATTAGTGATGGCTACTGGTGGAGTAAAAAAAACTCGGGCTCGGATGCGTCTGCTTAGACACATCCACAACTTAAGGGAAAACGGCTTAGGTGTTCTTATTATCTGCCACCCCGCGCCTGTCCTCTTCATGAGCCACATGAGCGACCATTGCTCCCGCTGGTAGTCTTTCCTCCGCTGCACGATATATATACTTAATGTGATATTCTTACACAGTGGCTACCACTCTACCTCTTAGCAGCGCCTCTCAATCTGCGTGATAGTCTCGCATCGCCCTCATCGGATCTTTAATAAGAGAACTCCTACCCTATACACTAGCTACGTATCCTAATATACTTACCCCATTCCAACGGCCATCGCTGATCCGACACCTTACCCAGAACTCCTCCTAACGCACCAATTCGATTTAAACAATATTTTACAAAACCCATAATTTACAGTAATAGCTTCGCATTGGCGTGATGGTGAATAAAATATTCACAATTGATGCGTACATTTGATAAAGCGCTGTAGATGTGATGTGTTGTATTATCATGATGATGATTGAGAGTGTGTGGGGATATCATTATTAGAATGAGAATAGAGTAGTTTTAATTAACAGAAATGTATGAATTGATGATTAGGATAGTATGGACTGTGAGGGTTACGATAATAGCCAGTATGAGTTATGTATTTTATCGGTGAATGACTTGCATGTATGATGCTATGAAGGCTATCATAAAGCACAGTAGAGTTTAGTGATTTACAACAGGACTGATGTATTTGATGTTTAATGAGCTGTGGGGGGTGTATTATAGCTAACGCCAGCGACTGGATCCGTGATGACGAGATGATGTTTGGTGGGATAGAGTAGATGATGAAGTGGTATAGAGCCGGGTGAGTTGTAATTGACAAGAATGATGTGATGATTGAATGATGAGTTAGGAATTTGGGGTACTCCACTAAAGCCAGAGGAGAGAAGATGTTTGTGTGATTTAAACAGTATTGATCGCGAATGGATGATGAGTTAATAGCATGATCATTAATCATCACGACAGAAGCTTTGTTATCACAAACTGCTTAATGATAGGATGATTGGATACAGTTCTAGGTATCATAAAAGCATATCTCTTAGCGTCACAGAGAGTTGTATTAACAGATGATCAACATTGAATTACAGCTTCAGATCCGTTTCAGTCCCTGTCACCTGTCACCATATTTCACTATTTACTTTACTATTACATAACTAGTGCTTACAGGTTTCATGTTTTTATAGTCACGCTTTTGCCTCCCTACTCTCAGGCTTACTTCTCAGAGTTCATAGTGATTAACATGATCTGGACTGTATTATATATTCCCTGCCCAAATTGATACTTCGAAACCTATCTCCACTAGTCTGACTCAACACGACAAATGAACTGTGCTCAGAGCCCTTTGCAATAAATGTAAAAACAACGCATCAGCTTACATCCCTATTGGACATCGTAGTATACTCTCCATGCGAATGTTTAGTAGCACCTCGCCTAATCTAATTAACTCCTCGCCAGCGGTTAATTATTATATTCCTCATACAAGGGTTTCTCGGTCAAAAAGTTAAGCTAACGTATAAGATTATCACAACAGAATACTGTAGGTGCCATAATTTAGGCACAGTAACCGCAACCAACGTTGTGCTTTTCTACTTTAAGGCGGTGTTTTGTCTCTTTGTGATCTTAGTTAGGTTGTAACATACATAATACAAATGAAAGATACTAATTCCACTTTCAAACGTCATTTGGACGGACTGGGGTGCAGTTTGAAAAGACTACGCGCAGAGTCCTCGACGGTTTTTAAAAATGTGCGGTGTCCCGTTACTCAAGACAGCCATACAGAGAAGCTATGCCATGTATGTGATGGACAATTAGTGTGAGGCACCAGCGAGTTAGTAACCCAAATGCATTAGTCAGTTCTGCTGTCTTCATTAAGAAGTTCGCTCTGGCATGCGTTCGCGAATATCCTAAGCTTCTAGACTCAGATGTTCCCTATGTGGGTCTGATTTAAGGAAGTGGCAATGTGGGTGACTTGCTCCATTAAAATGTCCCCAATGTCTTCACTTTTTTAACTTTACGTGCTGTCATGGGAGCAGCAATGAACTCATTTCGTAAGCATCAAGTCGTCTTGTTCTGGTTCTGACATGGGTCAATATCTCTCAACCCAGGATGTTCCCAACTTGATCAACTTGCTAATTAGAGTATCTTCACTGGGGGTTTGTGTTACTCATATGCCCAAATGTTCTGTAATCTGTGTCCTGTGTGATTGGAGTGGGTCTAATATTCCTCTCCAATATGTCACACGCTTCAGATTGGTTCGTCTCTTCATGACATACTGCATGGAGTATTGTGGAAGAAGTCTTCCTTTCGGCCCCAATGTCTGTTTCTGTTACTTGCACTTGTGTCGAAATATCCTCTCAAAATGTTCCGCAATTGTCTTCTCTCGCTGCTATTTGGGTCACAATTATCTCTATCAACATTACCCTCTCTAGTGTGAGTCTCGTGTCATTGTGCGTCAATATAATCTTCTCAACGCGCACACGATCTTCTTTTTCTTGTCTTGTCATTTCGATCCTAGGTTAAAACATGTGCAAAAAACAGAAAGCTTTTCGTCCAAAAATGATTGCTAAGGAAAGGGCGGATAATCAATATATATCTCTTCGAAACCCATGTTCCTCTTTCTGCATTGTGCTTCATTTGTCAGGTCATTTATCCTCTCGTCTCATAGCCCAATGTCTTGTACTGCTACGCTGCGCTCAGGGATGTCAGTCTTCTCTTCTCAATTCCCCATATCTCTTTCGGCTACCCGGATTAAAGCACTAAAATAAAACTTCGTTAGTGCTAAACCACGGCTGCCTAGAATCTTGACTATAAACCAAAACAAACTTGATCATATTACTCCAGTGCTAGCCCTCTACACTGGCTTGCCTGTTAAGGCAATGGCTGATTTCAAGGTTTTACTGCTAAGCCTACAAGCATTACATGGGCTTGCTCTACCTAATCTTTCCGATTTGGTACTGCCATACATACCTACACGTACGCTACCGGTCACAAGCGCAGGCCTCCTAATTGTCTCTAGAATTTCTAAGCAAACAAGGCTGAGGCTGGGGCTTTCTCTAGTAGAGCTCCATTTTATGGGAATGGGTCTGTCGACCCATGTTGAGAGAGACGCAGGAACTCGGTCTTCAACCTTTTCGTCTTTAATTGTACTCATCTCCTTCAGTAGGTCCTACGATTGAATGTTAGTCTTGGCAAGCGAGTTGTGAAGTGTGAACCGGAAAATCACGTGTTAGCAACGAACCCGCCCTTTTGCTTGTCTCTGCCTCTCTCTCACTGGGGAGTCTTTTGCCTCTAACAACTATTATTACAGGGGGCTGAGTCACTGGCTTGACTGGTTGCTCTTCCATGCCGTCCCTAGGGGTCAGAAAGGTTGTCTTCGCGTCAACCCTAATGTTTTTCGTGAAGTTCGGAGCCTTCTCGGCGTGGGTCTTGCGAAGTATACTGTTTACGGGTAAACTAGTGAGTCCACAACCACCCTAATCCAGATGTCCTCTAGTCATTTGTAAATTATAATACCAGATGTTCCCTTATCATTGTAAATGATACCCAATACCTAGGACTGTGCCTGAGATACACTCATTTTGTGTAGAACTTAATATCGGCAATACCCGCATTGTTTCCTGATCATCTGTCTTTCAGTGTAAAGTATAATACCAAGAATGTTCGCTGATCATTGTGAAAATGTGTAAGTTGGTGAGTGATGTGAATCTCTATCTTCTGCCTCTTTTTTTTTTCATCTGGTGTCTTGGACTTGTGATTTAATGATATTTAGATGCTAGTATTTACTTGTGACGCTATGCTAGGCTATGCTAGTCAGCTTTTTTACTGTGGGGGGTGCTCCCGGATCCGGGTTTGGGAGGAATTAGAGGTTAACTCATTAGGAATTTGGGGCACCACGGGAAGAGTTGTTTACCGAGTTACTATCTCCCAACTTAAACTCTAAAGATTATCTAAATATCTCTTACGTCAATAACAGTAAATTATTCATTATTACCTCCTCAGTCTCATTCTGAATGTTGCATAATCCTTGGATATTTGCACGAACCCTAACCTAAGTGATGAACCAGCGATACACAAATTGCCTTAATTATTTATTTACTAACTAACGAAATTATCACACAGAATACGTAAATACACACCGCTAGGTTATTGATTACATACATAATACAATGAAAACAGGTCCCTACTGGACTAACAAAAGCATGACATGGTGAAGCCCCAAAATTGCCCTCGCTGGAAGCTTGTGTTTCAGACATAAGGAAGTGGATGGCTGCAAATGTTCTACTTTTAAAGTCGGACAATACAGAGATGCTTGTTCTAGGTCCCAAGAAACAAAGATATCTTCTGTTGAATCTGACAATTAATCTTGATGGTTGTACAGTCGTCTCAAATAAAATTGTGAAGGACCTCGGCGTTACTCTGGACAATGATCTCTCTTTTGACYAACATATCAAGACTGTTTCAAGGACAGCTTTTTTCCATCTATGTAACATTGCAAAAATCAGAAACTTTCTGTCCAAAAATGATGCAGAAAAATGAATCCATGCTTTTGTCACTTCTAGGTTAGACTACTGCAATGCTCTACTTTCCGGCTACCCGGATAAAGCACTAAATAAACTTCAGTTAGTGCTAAACACGGCTGCTAGAATCTTGACTAGAACCAACAAACTTGATCATATTACTCCAGTGCTAGCCTCTCTACACTGGCTTCCTGTTAAGGCAATGGCTGATTTCAAGGTTTTACTGCTAACCTACAAAGCATTACATGGGCTTGCTCCTACCTATCTTTCCGAGTTGGTCCTGCCGTACATACCTACACGTACGCTACGGTCACAAGACGCAGGCCTCCTAATTGTCTCTAGAATTTCTAAGCAAACAGCTGGAGGCGGGGCTTTCTCCTATAGAGCTCCATTTTTATGGAATGGTCTGCCTACCCATGTGAGAGACGCAGACTCGGTCTCAACCTTTCAGTCTTTATTGAATACTCATCTCTTCAGTAGGTCCTACGATTGAATGTAGTCTGGCCAAGGAGTGTGAAGGTGAACGGAAAATCACTGTAGCAACGAACCGCCCTTGCTGTCTCTGCCTCTCTCCACTGGGAGTCTTTGCCTCTAACCCTATTACAGGGGCTGAGTCACTGGCTTACTGGTGCTCTTCCATGCCGTCCCTAGGAGGGGTGCGTCACTTGAGTGATCTTCCTGTCTGGGTTGGTGCCCCCCTTGGGTTGTGCCATGGCGGAGATCTTTGTGGGCTATACTCGGCCTTGTCTCAGGATGGTAAGTTGGTGGTTGAAGATATCCCTCTAGTGGTGTGGGGGCTGTGCTTTGGCAAAGTGGGTGGGGTTAAATCCTGCCTGTTTGGCCCTGTCCGGGAGTATCGGCGGACGGGGCCACAGTGGTTTTCCCGACCCCTCCTGTCTCAGCCTCCAGTATTTATGCTGCAGTAGTTTTATGTGTCGGGGGGCTAGGGTAGTCTGTTATATCTGGAGTATTTCTCCTGTCTTATCCGGTGTCTGTGTGAATTTAAGTATGCTCTTCTTAATTCTTTCTTTCTCTCTCTCGTAGGATCTGCGCCCTAGGACCATGCCTCAGGACTACTGGCCTGATGACTCCTTGCTGTCCCCAGTCCCCTGGCCGTGCTGCTGCTCCAGTTTCAACTGTTCTGCCTGCGGCTATGGAACCCTGACCTGTCACCGGACGTGCTACCTGTCCCAGACCGCTGTTTTCAACTCTCTAGAGACAGCAGGAGCAGTAGAGATACTCTGAATGATCGGCTATGAAAAGCCAACTGACATTTACTCCTGAGGTGCTGACCTGTTGCACCCTCGACAACCACTGTGATTATTATTATTTGACCCTGCTGGTCATCTATGAACATTTGAACATCTTGGCCATGTTCTGTTTTATAATCTCCACCTGGCACAGCCAGAAGAAGACTGGCCACCCCTCATTGCCTGGTTCCTCTCTAGGCTTCTTCCTAGGTTTTGGCCTTTCTAGGGAGTTATCCTAGCCACCGTGCTTCTACACCTGCATTGCTTGCTGTTTGGGGTTTTAGGCTGGGTTTCTGTACAGCACTTTGAGATATCAGCTGATGTAAGAAGGGCTTTATAAATCAATTTGATTTGATTTGATGACCGTTTGGTTACGCAATGGAAGGTGAGGGGTATGTAAGTAGAGGGAGAGACAAAGAGAGTCAATTTATCGTACATTCATTTGGAAACTACGTTCACCGTAACCAGAATACTTAGCACCTTAACAACCACTTCGGATTAGAAATGCAATATATATTTACACAAAGATGCTTTCTCTGTTGTCTGTTGGCCATCTGTTGAAACCACTCGATCCGTCTATGTGAAGTGGTTCAATGTAAGACTCTGGTTGTCCACCAGAGGTCACAATGTCCTTCTTAGTTGTAGGCTTCTTTTGTTCTGGATTGTTCGTGAGAATACAACGTTTCTCAACATTTCAATGTGTGGACCACAGCCGCACGTTCTCTGGTCTCAATGGTTGATTATTCAGGGTACAGCTAGGATCACTTTACACGCCGGCAGCAACCCGGCATATTTTGGTCTAATGTAAATTTCGTTAGCAAGTCCTTTTAAGCACTCTGGTCTTCGGGGCATTTCAACACACCAACACAATGTCTGTGCTCACGTGGGTGTGGTTACTGACTGGGCCCAGGTTTATATGAAAAGCCTATCTCATTTATAAGGCTGAAATCACAGTTCTATCTTTTCAAAAACATTGTCATACATTGTCATTGTCATACTACATTGTCATACTTATATGAAAAACCTGACAACTAGAATGTGTACATCCTCAGAGATACAGTTATTTAATTATACCATCCTTAATGAAATCACAAAACAATAAACACTTTGACAGGATTGTTCTTTAAATCCCCACCGGCCATTTCCCACATTCTTTATGTTAGAAATATTGTTTCATTTTCCACTTTTGGATGTTGGAGGTTTGGCAGAAACGTCTCTCTGTGTAACAAAGGATATTCCGTCTGTCTATCCTCAAACATTTGCCTAGCTGATGGGTCCTTTTGATTCTCACAAAGGAGAGAGACTCATGACACCTGTATGGTTCTTGAAAAGGATCTAGAGTACAAAGAACCTTTCAGATTCAGAAAGGTTAATAGCAATAACAATAATAAGGCTATATACAGGGGGTACCGGTACCGAGTCAATGTGCGGGGATAAAGTGATTATGCAGCAAGTAGCAGCAGAGTAAAACTAGGGGGGAGGGGGTCAATGCAAATAGTCCGGGTAGCCATTTTATTAGCTGTTAAGCAGTCTTATGGCTTGGGGGTAGAAGCTGTAATCAAGCCTCTTGGACCTAGACTTAGTGCTCCGGTACAGCTTGCCATGTGGTAGCAGAGAGAACAGTCTATGACTACGGTAGCTGGAGTCTGGCCATTTTTGGGACCTTCCTCTGACACCGGCTGGTACAGAGGTCCTAGATGGCAGGAGCTTGGCCCCAGTGATGTACTGGGCTGTACGCACTACCCTCTGTAGCGCCTTGCGGTCGGAGGCCGAGCAGTTGCCATACCAAGCGGTGATAAAACCAGTCAGGATGCTCTCTTTGGTGCAGCTGTAGAACTTTTTGAGGATCTGAGGACCCATGTCAAATCTTTTCTGTCTCCTAAGGCGGAATAGGCATTGTTGTGCCCTCTTCACAACTGTCTTGGTGTGTTTGGATCATGATAGTTTGTTGGTGATGTGGACACCAAGGAACTTGTAACTCTCAACCTGCTCCTCTACAGCCCCGTTGATGGGGGCGTGCTCAGCCCTCCTTTTCCAGTCGTGGGTGAACAGGGAGTACAGGAGGGGACTAAGCATGCACCCCTGAGGGACCCACTTGTTGAGGATCAGGAGCGTGGCAGATGTGTTGTTACCTACCCTTACCACCTGGTAAGCCTGGCAGCCGGGCAGCCTGTCAGGAAGTCCAGAATCCAGTTGCAGAGGGAGGTGTTTAGTCCCAGCTTAGGGATGAGTTTTGAGGGCACTATGGTGTTGAACGCTGAGCTGTAGTCAATTAAAGGCATTCTCATGTAGGTGTTCCTTTTGTCCAGATGGGAAAGGGCAGTGTGGACTGCAATAGAAATGCGTAATCTGTGGACCTGTTGGGGCGGTATGCAAATAGGAGTGGATCTAGGGTTTCTCGGATGATGGTGTTGATGTCAGCCATGACCAGCCTTTCAAAGCACTTCATGGCTACAGGCGTGAATGCTACGTGTCGGTAATCATTTAGGCAGTTTACCTTGGTGTTCTTGGGCACATAGACTATGGTGGTCTGCTTGAAACATGTTGGTATTGCAGACTCAGTCAGGGACAGGTTGAAAATGTCAGTGAAGACACTTGCTAGTTGGACAGCGCATGCTCGGAGTACACGTCCTGGTAATCCGTCTGGCCCTGCGGCCTTGTGAATGCTAACATGTTTACCCACATCGGCTATGGAGAGCGTGATCACACAGTCGTCCGGAACAGCTGGTGCTCTCATGCATAATTCAGTGTTGCTTGCCTCGATGCGCACATAGAAGTAATTTAGCTCATCTGGTAGGCTCGTGTACTGGGAAGCTTGCGTCTGGGGTTTCCTTTGTAGTGCGTAATAGATTTCAAGCTGTGCCACATCCGACGAGSGTCAGAGCCGGTGTAGTGGGATTCAATCTTAGTCCTGTATTTGCATGTTTGATGGTTTCGTCAGAGGGCATAGCAGGATTTCTTATAAGCGTACGGATTAGAGTCATGCTCCTTGAAAGCGGCAGCTCTACCCTTTAGCTCACTGTGGATGTTGCCTGTAATCCATGGRTTCCAGTTGGGGTATGTGCGTACGGTTACTGTGGGGATGACATCATCGATGCACTTATTGATGAAGCCAGTGACTGATGGGGTATACTCCTCAAWGCCATCGGATGAATCCCGGAACATATTCCAGTCTGTGCTCGCAAAACAGTCCTTTAGCTTAACATCTGCGTCATCTCACCACTTTAGTATTGAACGAGTCACTGGTACTTCCTGCTTTAGTTTTTGCTTGTAAGCAGGAATCAGGAGGATAGAATTATGGTCAGATTTGCCAAATGGAGGGCGAAGGAGAGCTCTTTGAGTGTGGAGTAAAGATGGTCTAGAGTTTTTTTTCCTTTGGTTGCACATGTAACATGCTGGTAGAAATTAGGTCAAATGGATTTAAGTATCCCTGCAATAAAGTTCCCAGCCACTAGGAGCGCCGCCTCTGCATGAGCATTTTCTTGTTTGCTTATGGCCTTATATGTACAGCTCATTGAGTGGGGTCTTAGTGCCATTATCAGTTTGTGGTGATAGACAACTACGAAGAATATAGATGAAAACTATCTGAGAGATACAAGAAAAAAATATTTTTTAACATATTTTTATCCCCTTATTGTAGGAACTAAACTATCTCCATATATACTTCCATAATTTCTTTTAACTGATACTTGGGACCTTCCGATGAGTCTTGTGAGGCTTCGGGGCGTCCTAGCAAAACTGAGAAGACAGTTGTGTTCGTGAGAGTCTCAGCTTTCCATAGAGTGGTCATAATAGTTTATAGGCCAAACTGATCAGACGCTACAGACTTTTAGGCAAGAAGACCGATTTTTGGGATGTCTCATTATCTGACAAACACGGCTCTAGCGCTGCCACCTTTCACTGCATATGGGGAAGGGCGATATCGGCGGATGCAGTGTATTGAGACGCAGCCCATGCAAAATAACACATATCTCTAGCTTAAACCGTCATATTTTCATGGGGATTGTTTTATTATGTTAGATTAGATTAGATTTCTGCGGGGGCGCGGCTTTTGTAGGCCAAGGGTGATTTGGTTCTTTACTCAACTTTAGGAAACGGTTCTTTATAGTTCCATTTAGAACCTTATGAGCATGGTTCTTTATTGAACCGTCAAAAAAGGGTTTTATATAGCACCAAAAAGGGTTCCACTATGGTTACAAAGCCAAAGAGCCCCTATACTATTTAGACAATAACATCTATGTGTATAGCCCTGAGAACCTTTATGGAGAATGGTTCTATAAAGGACCTTTTCTAAATTGCAAAGMTTCTACAAATACCCTACATTTCTTAGGTGTTATTATTGTGCTAATTCACAAGTTGAATCAGGTGTGATAGATCCGGAATGGCTGGGGTCCCTGAGGAGAGACTTGAGAACCACTGGTTTAGTCAAGATTTTTCAATTGACGCAAGGCCTTATACATGAGACTTTCACAAGACCCTGTTACTGGCCATAGTCCTGTTTAATATGTAATGATATAACACAACAGGTGAAATAAACTGGAATGATACTCACGGTTGCACAAAAAGAGCTGTGCGGAAAACATCCCTCAAAATATTTGCCTATACATTTTAATTATCACTAAAAGATTAAAGAACCATTTTCTGAACTGAAAAGAACCATTGAAGGGCTCAAAGGGTTCCTTGAGTAATTATGGTTCCACATACTGTAGACCCATCACCCTTACCAAAGAACCATTGAGGAGACCTCTTTTCTAAGTGTGTGCACAGTCTAGAACCCCCGTGATAATTTACTGGTGGACACACGCGTCTGCATTGTTCTATTGTACCACTGATTTGTGCCACAAAGATTTCACATGTGCTTGACTCTGAGGTTGAGGCATTTTGATCTTGTTTTCGCCATGATTGCTAAGGCTAATGAAGGTAGGCAAGGTCAACTCTATGTGTCCATTTAACTACATGTCATTTGTAACCTCTGATAATGGGAGCAGCCTGGCTGGGCATTATATACAGTACATTAGATAACTGTGTCTTTGTGATGTCCAGGTTCTCTGGTTCTGGCCATGCTATGTTCTGATTGGCTCAGGACTGTAGACGCCCTTCACAGATAGATAAGCTAAAGTAACATCATGTAGGAGGACAGTGCCAAAGGTGGAACCATGCACATCATGGAAGCACAGAGAATTCTGAATAGATTTGGCTCATTCCTTTTCCATGTAGCCCAAATATACTGTATCTAAAACCCTTCTTGACTTGTCTTGACTGCAGTTGAAGTAAATGCCTTGGACTACAGTCAAAATCCTATCCCCAATGTTATCATGTAGGCTAAGCATGAACCAAGCTCTTACCCTAACTTTTACCCAGAGATCATTTGTTGTTTTTTAGTAGTCGTTGACAATAACAAGCCATGTTGCACTCGCGATTATATTGAATTTTACCAAATGACCAAATCAGATCCCAAGTAGTGGCTATGAGTTGCCTATGAGTCCCTATGAGACTCCCAATCACGGCCGGTTGTGATACAGCCTGGATTCGAACCAGGGTGTTTGTAGTGACACCCCTGGCACCGAGATGCAGTGCCTTAGACAGCTGCACAACGCGGGAGCCCGGTGGGATCGTGTTGTGTTATGCAAGAAAAGGCAATGGAAACACTTCTATGTGCAAATATTGATATAACAACCATCATATCGAAGTAAACTTGGAGTCACACGATGACATGGTGTGTGGTCCTCCCACTATGACTCGGGAAACCATGCAGTTTAATAGGCTACAGATGAAATAAATTATGATGAATAGCACTGGTTTGTGAAAGTGCACGGTAATCTTGATGCTCCTTTCCAATAAATATCGAGTGTCTTATTATGGTGACATGATGATCAAAGCTTGACTGCCTTTTGACACAAAAAATATATTCACGCTCCATAATAATAATAATAATAATCTCATCGTGTATTCTAGCCTACCCACACTGTGTCCTGCCAGCTGTTGGTTAGACTGCCCATGCCAAGACCAGAGTAGGTACCTTTGCTATTTAATGGAACAGTTTTTGTGACAAATACAGGATGGAAACTATGTCATCTCGCACAGATTTTTGTATGCAACAAATCATTTTGGTGGAAACACCACTGCACCTGTGTGTTTCCCCCCCAAAAATGTAATGTCAAGACCTGGGAAATCATATTTTCCCCCCAATGTCGGCACCAATGCAGGCCCTAAAATAGCAKATTATCCAAACAGGTTGTCACATGGAAGCTTTTAGCCTAGCATATTTACTTCACACAAGGTCACAATAAATTCAAAGCGCATGCATAATTGACACAGCCGGACTGCACACGCGACTCAAATTCAGTTATTAAACCCTACAGGAAACCCCTACAGTAGGCCTTTAAACTATAGTAGTATGTACCTATTCGAGCCGTCATTCGCTAGGTTTCCATCCAATTGATGGTTTCCATCTAACAGATTTTCATGRGAATATTCAAAAATCTGCATAAAAACTATTTGCAAATGTTCCAACCAGAGTTGTGTTTCCGTAATTTAATTGTTGCAGATTAAAAGCTGTGCATGATGATGTAGTGCACATAAAACAACATTTTGCGGTAAAGTTCCCATGTACCAAATAAAAAGTACTAGTTAAATTGGTTTCCATCATATTTTCAAATCCACTGATGGTTTTCTCACAATTTTTTTTGTTGCATTATATAGTAGCCAACAGCTTGTATAGCCTACATCAGTAGCGCATGTTTAGCCTACATCAGGGATGGGCAACTGGTCCCTACTTTTGTAGGCCTGTGGATCAATATTGCACAACAAAAAATTATATATAGAGTGCATTCGGAAAGTATTCAGACCCCTTCACTTTTTCAAAACTGTGTTACGTTACAGCCTTATTCTAAAATTGATCAGATTAATGTTTTTTTCTCATCAATCTACACACAACACCCCATAATGACAAAGTGTATTTTTTGTTGTTGACATTATTGAAAATGTAATAAAAAATAAAAAACAGATACCTTATTTACATAAGTATTCAGACCCTTTGCTATGAGACTCGAAATTGAGCTCAGGTGCATCCTGTTTCCACTGATCATCCTTGAGATGTTTCTACAACTTAATTAGAGTCCAGCTGTGGTAAATGCTATTGATTGGACATGATTTGGAAAGGCACACACGTGTCTATATAGGGTCCCACAGTTGACAGTGCATGTCAGAGCAAAAACCAAGGTCGAAGGAATTGTCCGTAGAGCTCTGACAGGATTGTGCCTAGGCACAGATCTGGGGAAGGGTACCAAAATATTTATGCAGCATTGAAGGTCCCCATGAACACATAGGCCTCCATTATTCTTACATGGAAGAAGTTTGGAACCACCAAGACACTTCCTAGATCTGGTCGCCCGGCCAAACTGAGCAATTGGGGGAGAAGGGCCTTGGTTAGGGAGGTGGCCAAGAACTCGATAGTCACTCTGACAGAGCTCTAGAGTTCCGCTGTGGAGACAGGAGACCCTTCCAGAAGGACAACCATCTCTGCAGCACTCCACCAATCAGACCTCTATGGTAGAGTGGCCAGATGGAAGCCTCTCCTCAGTAAAAGGCATATGACAGCCCGCTTGGAATTTTCCAAAAGGCATCTAAAGACTCTCAGACCATGAGAAACAAGATTCTCTGGTCTGATGAAACCAATATTGAACTATTTGGCCTGAATGCCTAGCTTCACGTCTGGAGGATAACTGGCACCATCCCTACGGTGAAGCATGGTAGTGGCAGAATCATGTTGTGGGAATGTTTTTCAGCGGCAGGGACTGGGAGACCAGTCAGGATCGAGACAAAGATTAACGGAGCAGAGTACAGAGTTCCTTGATGAAAACCTGTTCCAGAGTGCTCAGGACCTCCGACTTGGGTGAAGGACTTGAACCTGATCGAACATCTCTGGAGAAACCTAAAAATAGCTCTGCAGCAATYCTCCCCATCCAACCTGACAGAGCTTGAGAGGATCTGAATAGAAGAATGGGAGAACCTCCCCAAATACAGGTGTGCCAAGCATGTAGCATCATACCCAAGAAGACTCGAGGCTGTAATCACTGCCAAAGGTGCTTCAACAAAGTARTGAGTAAAGGGTCTGAATTCTTATGTAATTCTGATATTATTATAATTGTTTTAAATAAATTTGCAAACATTTCTAAAAAACGATTTTTCGCTTTMTCATTGTGGGGTATGGTATGTAGATTGATGAGGGGAAAAACGATTTAATCCATGTTAAACTAAGGATGTAACGTAACAAAATMTGGAAAAAGTCAAGGGGTCTAAATATTTTCCGAATGCACTTAGGAACTCAGTCATTTTTTTTAGGAACTCAGTCGGGTTCTCAACTTAATGTTGAACATTAGAATAATAGAGTACACAAGGTGCATTTTTGAAATTTGGTTGTGAATCAGCAGTCACTCAATTAGCCCGTGTCAGCTAAAATGTTTTAGATTGGTAAGTGTCTAGCGGCCAGCTATCTAAACTTATAGTAAGAGTGGTCGAATTAGCAACCGCGMTAGGGCCCATTGATCATCAGTTGTTATATAAATATTTGTGCATAAAGGRGTTTCCACGCCCATTTCTCACATAATTAATTTTACAAACACAAAAAAATCCCACCATGTCGAATGAACAAATAATCAATCCATATGTATAACATTTTACTGAAACTTTCTGTTTCCATTGCAGCTYTCATGATTTTTTTCATTATACGGTATGAATTTACTTGCATAAAAACTGTGGATGGAAACATGCTTACAGAAAAAGTCTCTTAACAATTCAGAGGCATGAGAGAAAGTTCTATCTTATTCTGTCCTAGATCCTAGGCTATTTTCCTGTCCAGTCCCAATCCAACTGAAACCCAAAATCCTGACTCCTGTCTTGCATGCAAATTCTTAACTTCTGTAATCCATCCATAGGTTGCATTATTAAAGCTTGTCTCTCCCCTATGCATGTCAAAATACCTCTAGGCCTATAACATTTCTCGTAGCCTACTTGCTGCCCATATGACAGCTTCGGTAGAGAATGTGTGATCAAGAAACGGTATGAGAGTAGATATGGATATTTTCTTTAACAGAGTTGGTCCCCGTTAAAATACAGTACCTTGATATTTAAACTATTTATACTCCTGATCTCCTCGATGTTATCTCCATTATTCCTGAGATGATCTGCTATCTGTATAATCATCAACTTGATTTTGCCAAATATAGGAGACATTCTGTCATTCGTTGGAGGTTATCTACAGATGTAGAATCTTAATTTGAGCCAGATGGCTACAGCTGGAAAATGATTCTGCAGCAACAGGAAATGTGAATAATTATGTGGATTATAATTATGCTAATGTCCATTTTTGTTGGTAGGTGTTGATACCTTTTTTGTTAGGGCAAATCAAGTCTGGAAATTACACATTTTAGAAGCCTTTMTAAAACTCAAATACACTACAAGTTTTAATTTCCTGCTGTGCAGGAACATTCTCAGCAACAAAAAAGAGTMATCAAATTCAAATCGAACATCTGTAGCAAGATATCAACTTTGGTCACTTGACTTTTGTTTGACTGCCATCACAAAGTTAGAATGATTCGACAACGCTATATTCAGAATGTGCTCTTTGTGTCCTGAGCACACTCGAGGAGATGGCCTACTACTGACATGCACAGGCGATCAAAGATACAGGTACTGTAGTTACTCTATAATTAGTAAATATCAGTTTAATTTACTCTGAAATCTTTACATAGTGCTGGGGTAGGCAACCCTGGTCCTGGAGAGCCGCAGGCACTTCATATTTTTCGTTTAACTGACCTGGAAGACCAGGTGTATTGAATTTAGGCAATCACTGAACTGATAAATTAMCTCAGTTGGTCAGGTGTGGTGCCTAGTTAGAATGAATCCTGCAGGAACAGGTTTGCCTACCCCTGACATAGTTGCACCTCTTGTTTGGGGACAACCCTGGCATAGTGACCATATCTTGGTTTTAAACGCGTTAAATGGGCACTTCCCAGGACAAATATGAATTATCCCGGTTTTGAAATTTACTAGATTTTTGTGATTTAAAAAAAATCCCTACTGTGTGTTGCTATTTCTATCGTTTAATGAGTGAGTTTGGTGGTATGTAACTGATTTCTTGAGATTGCAATAAAAACATTATTGAGAGAAGGAGACAAAAAACACGAGTTGGTGACTGAAAACTGCATGGGCTTTTTGATATTCAATGATTGTCAATAAAATGTCCGAATGGAGTTATTGTGCGCGTAGCGGTCTAACAATCACTTATGTTCTTGTCTGGCTGTATTTTCTCAGCACATGATATCTGAATCACTTGGTGGCACAAAAAAAACATGTAATCAATGTAATCATTATGGCTCAAACTTAAGTGCAATGAAGAGGCTCAGAATGTGGGTGAACCAGAGAGAGGGATAAAGTTGAAAAGAGATTGCTTTGTGATAAACTTTGTAAGTGTCCTGTGATGTCTGAACTTTTAGAGTGAGGCATGCCAGGGCTGCTTACCCAAATGCCTTCTGCACCCCAATTATTCAGGGTCTACATTGAGAGAAAGGCATTCCAAACGTCAAACCTTTAAAGCTGCAATCTGTGAGGTTGCAACATCCATTTTTAGACTTTTAAATGAATGGTGTATACTCACGGATTCTTGAAAAATATAACTTGTAAATGCCTCATGAGCTTAGTTCAACTGTCGTCCTCCATCAGAACCCAAAATATAAGATTGTTTATAAACATTGGGTAAAACAATGTAAATGTGAACAAACACTGTATAGCCTCAAAACATGATTAAAAATATATTTCAATGATGGTCAGTCCTTGCATCCAGAACTCTGTCTATGAATTAGAGAGTGGTTACATTTCTTCAGCCCTATCCCTCAGTTGTTTACCAAAACAGTGGCGGGGTGTCTGCTATAATGCCAAATCAAATGAATGCTCCATCATTGGAGTGCAGTTCACTCTGAGTAAACTACTGAGAAGTGAATTAAATAATGTTTGGCCTTGAGCTAATGGTCTGAAAGAGTCTTTTAATCATGTGCTTCTGAGGTTGGAGTGGATGAAAAATTTAAGAGTGGACAAACCAAGCGCTTAATCACAGGAGCCTCATTCCAAATCTATCTTTGGGGTGATGAGGAAGAAATCAAGCATGGCAGAAGTTTAATACTGCAGTGGGCTAAATCAGGGTCACACAGAGTGTTTCTTGGTAGTCTTCAACAAATCTACTTTGAAACAGAAGTATACACCTCACACACATGGTTATGGATTACAAAAAGAAGACTATGTCAGATATAGAGTTGAAATGTATTTAATTATGAGTTTGCATCCCAATATTACATCACAAAAGACTCAAATAAAACAAAACTGTTTGACATAAAAACACTGTTGAATTCTTTAAAAATATATTTTTAAAAACCTAGATTCGATGTCTGCGCCCCCGCATAAATATAATTAGCATAATAACAAAATAGCCATACAAATCTGTCGGTTTACGATAGAGATATCTTTTTTTTTTTCATTGGATGCGTTTTAATCGACCATTGACCGCATCTGCCGATGTTGCACTTCCGCATCTGCGGTGAAAGGTGACAGAGCTAGAGCTGTGTTTGTCAGACCATGAGACATCCTGAAAATCAGCCTTCTCACAAAATCGTCTGAAGCGTCCGAACGGTTTGGCCTACAAACTATGACCTCTCTATGGAAAGACAAACACTGAGATTGCGCCGGAGGGGATGTCTGCTGTTTTACAGGCACCTAACCAATCGTGCTATTCTGTGTGTTTTTTCACGTTGTTTGTAACTTTTTTGTACATAATGTTTCTGCCACCGTCACTCATGACCAAAAAGAGCTTCTAGACATCAGAACAGCGATTACTCACCTCGGACTGGACAAAGATGAGGAGATAAGGAGACGCCGATACAGGGGCTGTAGATCCAGATGCCTTGTGAGAATTTGTCGGCGAGTGGATAACCCGCCTTTACCATGTTGAATGTACAATTACTGGAGGATAAGCTCCTTTCGATGACTATCCTACCAACGGAACATTAAAAACTGTAATATCTTATGTTTCACGGAGTCGTGGCTGAACGAGTATATGGATAATTGTCACGACTTCTACCGAAGTCGGTCCCTATCCTTGTTCGGGCGACGTTCGGCGGTCGACGTCACCGGTCTTCTAGCCATCGCCGCTCCACCTTTCATTTTCCATGTGTTTTGTCTTGCTTTCCTGCACACATGGTTTTCATTTCATCATCATTACTATATGTATTTAGCCCTCTGTTCCCTCCATGTCTGTGTGGGGTATTGTTTATTGTCGAGGTTGGCACGCTTCCGGCTGGTTTGCGCCGGGTTTTGTGTTATACCCGTGCWTTGTGGCAGCCGGTACTTTGTTCTTGGGTTTTGTATTTTGTGATGCGGTTGCGTTGTGTTCATATCATTGCCTAAGTAAAGTGCTTTGTCCACTCATCTCTGCTCTCCTGCGCCTGACTTCCATGCACCAGCTACACCCACCAAGACAATAATATACAGTTGGCTGGGTTTTCCCGTGCATCGACAAGACCGAACAGCAACCTCCAGTAAGACGAGGGGTGGTGGTTTGTGTCTATTTGTAAAAAGAATAGCTGGTGCACAATCTCTAATATTAAGTAAGTCTCGAGGTTTTGTTCGCCTGAGGTAGAGTACCTCATGATAAGTTGTAGTCAACACTATTTACCAAGAGAGTTTTCATCTATATTTTTCTTGGCTGTCTATTTACCACCACAAACCGATGCAGGCACTAAGACCGCACTCAACGAGTTGTATAAGGCCATAAGCAAACAAGAGAATGCTCACCCAGAAGCGGAGCACCTAGTGGCCGGGGACTTTAATGCAGGAAAGCTGAAATCCGTTTTACCTCATTTCTACCAGCATGTCCCGTGCAACCAGAGGGGAKAAAATTCTAGACCACTGTTACTCAACACATAGAGATGCATACAAAGCTCTAACTCGCCCTCCATTTGGCAAATCTGACCACAATTCTATCCTCCTGATTCCTGTGTAACAGTATAGCTTCCGTCCCTCTCCTCGCCCCTACCTGGGCTCGAACCAGGGAGCCTCTGCACACATCAACAACTGACACCCACAAAGCATCGTTACCCATCGCGCCACAAAAGCCGCGGCCCTTGCAGAGCAAGGGAAACAACTACTTCAAGGTCTCAGAGCGAGTGACGTCACCGATTGAAATGCTATTAGCGRGCACCACCACTAACTAGCTAGCCATTTCACATAGGTTACACCTGCTTACAAAAACTCAAGCAGGAAGTACCAGTGGTCTGATGAAGCGGATGCTAAGCTACAGTACTGTATTGCTACCACATCCAATGGCATTGAGGAGTATACCACATCAGTCACCGTGTTCATCAATAAGTGCATCGACGACGTCGTCCCATAGTGACCATATATACAGTGGGGAGAACAAGTATTTGATACACTGCCGATTTTGCAGGTTTTCCTACTTACAAAGCATGTAGAGGTCTGTAATTTTTATCATAGGTACACTTCAACTGTGAGAGACGGAATCTAAAACAAKAATCCAGAAAATCACATTGTATGATTTTTAAATAATTAATTTGCATTTTATTGCATGACATAAGTATTTGATACATCAGAAAAGCAGAACTTAAATTTGCGTACAGGAAACCTTTGTTTGCAATTACAGAGATCATACGTTTCCTGTAGTTCTTGACTAGTTTGCACACACTGCAGCAGGGATTTTGGCCCACTCCTCCCTACAGATCTTCTCCAGATCCTTCAGGTTTCGGGGCTGTCGCTGGGCAATACGGACTTTCAGCTCCCTCCAAAGATTTTCTATTGGGTTCAGGTCTGGAGACTGGCTAGGCCACTCCAGGACCTTGAGATGCTTCTTACGGAGCCACTCCTTAGTTGCCATGGCTGTGTGCTTCGTGTCGTTTTTCATGCTGGAAGACCCAGCACGACCCATCTTCAATGCTCTTACTGAGGAAGAGGTTGTTGGCCAAGATCTCCGCAATAACATGGCCCATCCATCCTCCCCTCAATACGGTGCAGTCGTCCTGTCCCCTTTGCAGAAAAGCATCCCCAAAGAATGATGTTTCCACCTCCATGCTTCACGGTTGGGATGGTGTTCTTGGGGTTTACTCATACTTCTTCTTCCTCCAAACATGGCGAGTGGAGTTAGACCAAAAAGCTCTATTTTTGTCTCATCAGACCACATGACCTTCTCCCATTCCGCCTCTGGATCATCCAGATGGTCATTGGCAAACTTCAGACAGGCCTGGACATGCACTGCTTAAGCAGGGGACCTTGCGTGCGCTGCAGGATTTTAATCCATGACGGCGCTAGTGTTGTTACTAATGGTTTCTTTGAGACTGTGGTCCCAGCTCTCTTCAGGTCATTGACCAGGTCCTGCCGTGTAGTTCTGGGCTGATCCCTCACCTCCTCATGATCATTGATGCCCCACGAGGTGAAATCTTGCATGGAGCCCCAGACCGAGGTGATTGACCGTCATCTTGAACTTCTTCCATTTTCTAATAATTGTGCCAACAGTTGTTTCCTTCTCACCAAGCTGCTTGCCTTTCCTGTAGCCCATCCCAGCCTTGTGCAGGTCTACAATTTTATCCCTGATGTCCTTACACAGCTCTCTGGTCTTTGCCATTGTGGAGAGGTTGGAATCTGTTTGATTGAGTGTGTGGACAGGTGTCTTTTATACAGGTAACGAGTTCAAACAGGTGCAGTTTAATACAGGTAATGAGTGGAGAACAGGAGGCTTCTTAAAGAAAAACTAACAGGTTGTGAGAGCCGGAATTCTTACTGTTGGTAGGTGATCAATACTTATGTCATGCAATAAATGCAAATTAATTATTTAAAAATCATAACAATGTGATTTTCTGGATTTTGTTTTAGATTCCGTCTCTCACAGTTGAAGTGTACCTATGATAAAAAATTACAGACCTCTACATGCTTTGTAAGTAGGAAAACCTGCAAAATCGGCAGTGTATCAAATACTTGTTCTCCCCACTGTATGTACATATCCCCAGCAGAAGCCCTGGATTACAGGCAACATCCGTACTGAGCTAAAAGCTAGAGCTGCCGCTTTCAAGGAGCGGGACACTAATCCAGATGCTTATAAGAAATCCCGCTACGCCCTCCGACGAACCATCAAACAGGCAAAGCGTCAATACAGGACTAAGATCAAATCCTACTACATTGGCTCTGACGCTCGTCGAATGTGGCAGGGCTTGCAAACTATTACGGATTACAAAGGGAACCCCAGCCACAAGCTGCCCAGTGACGCAAGCTTACCAGATGAGCTAAATGCCTTCTATGCTCGCTTCGAGGCAAGCAACACATGAGAGCACCAGCTAGTCCGGACAACTGTGATCACGCTCTCCGTAGCCGAGGTGAGAAAGACCTTTAAACAGATCAACATTCACAAATTCGCAAGGCCAGACGGATTACCAGGATGCGTACTCAGAGCATGCACTGACCAACTGGCAAGGGTCTTCACTGACATTTTCAACCTCTCCCTGACTGAATCTGTAATACCTACATGTTTCAAGCAGACCACCTTAGTCCATGTGCCCAAGAACGCCAAGGTAACCTGCCTAAATGACTACCGCCCAGTAGTCACTCACGTCTGTAGCCATGAAGTGCTTTGAAATGCTGGTCATGGCTCAAATCAACACCATCATCCCAGAAACTCTAGACCCACTCCAATTCTCATACCGCCCCAACAGATACAGAGATGACGTAATCTTCATTGCACTCCACACTGCCCTTATCCACCTGGACAGAAGGAACACCTACGTGAGAATGCTGTTTGTTGACTACAACTCAACATTCAAAACCACAGTGCCTTCAAAGCACATCAATAAGATAAGGACCCTGGGCCTAAACACCTTCGTCTGCAACTGGATCCTAGGCTTCCTAACAGGCTGCCCCCAGGTGGTAAGGGTAGGCAAGAACACATCTCCCATGCTGATCCTCAACACTGGCGTCCCTCATGGGTGTGTGCTTAGTCCCCTCCTGTACTCTCTGTTCACCCACTCTAACACCATCATTAAGTTTGCTGAGGACACAACAGTGGTAGGCCTGATCACCGACAACGATGAGACAGTCTACAGGGAGGAGGTCAGAGACCTGGCAGTCCAGTGCCAAAACAACAACCTCTCCCTCAACGTGAGCAAGACAAAAGAGCTGAAAAGGGAGGCCAAGCATGCCCCCATTCACATCGACAGGGCTGCAGTGAAGGTCGAGAATTCAAGTTCCTTGACGTCCACATTACTAGTAAACTATCATCGTCCAAACACACCAAGACAGTTGTGAAGAGGGCACGACAATGCCTATTCCCTCTCAGGATACTGAAAAGATTTGACATGGGTCCCCAGGTCCTCAAAAAGTTCTACAGCCGCACCATTGAGAGCATCTTGACTGGTTGCATCACCGCTTGGTATGGCAACTACTCGGCAGCCGACCCCAAGGTGCCACAGAGGGTAGTGCATACAGCCCAGTACATCACTGGGGCTGAAGCTTCCTGCCTTCCAGGACCTCTATATCAGGTGGTGTCAGAGGAAGGCCCTAAAAATAAACTCCAGCCACCCTAGTCATAAACTGTTCTCTCTGCTACCGCACTGCAAGCGGTACCGGAGCACCAAGTCTAGGTCCAAAAGGCTCCTTAACAGCTTATACGCCCAAGGATTCTAAACAGTTAATCAAATGGCTACCCGGACTATTTACATAGACCATCCCCCCCTTTTTTACGCTGCTGCTACTCGCTGTTTATTATCTATACATAGTCACTGTACCCCACCATTTAAAAGTTTGGACACTACTACTCATTCAAGAGTTTTTCTTWACTTGTACTGTTTTGTACATTGTAGAATATTTGTGTATAGTGAATTTGTGAATAGTGAAGACATCAAAACTATGAAATAACATATATGGAATCATGTAGTAACCAAAAAAGAGTTAAACAAATCAGAATCTATTTTATATTTGAAATTCTTCAAAGTAGCCACCCTTTGCCTTGATGACAGCTTTGCACACTGTTGTCATTCTCTCCACCAGCTTGGCGAAGTAGTCACCTGGAATGCATTTCAATTAACAGGTGGGCCTTGTTAAAAGTTAATTTGTGGAATTTCTTTCCTTCTTAATGCGTTTGAGCCATTCAGTTGTGTTGTGACAAGGTACGGGTGGTATACAGAAGATAGACCAAGTCCATATTATGGCAAGAACAAATGAAAGAAACATCCTCTCACTGTCAACTGCATTTATTTTCAGCAAACTTAACATCTGTAAATATTTGTATGAACATAGCATGATCTCCACATTTATGGTTCCCACCATGAAGCATGGAGGAGGAAGTGTGATGGTGTGGGGGTGCTTTTTTTCCGGTTGACAATGTCAGTGATTTATTTAGAATTCAAGGCACGCTTAACCAGCATGGCAACCAAAGCATTCTGCAGCGATACACCAACCCATCTGGTTTGTGCTTAGTGGGACTATCATTTGTTTTTCAACAGAACAATGACCCAAAACACACCTCCAGGCTGTGTAAGTGCTATATGACCACTAAGGAGAGTGATGAAGTGCAGCATCAGATGACCTGGCCTCCACCATCACCCGAAGTCAGTTGAGATGGTTTGGGATGAGTTGGACTGCAGAGTGAAGGAAAAGCAACCAACAAGTGCTCAGCATATGTGGGAACTCCTTCAAGACTTTTGGAAAAGCATTCCTCATGAAGCTGGTTGAGAGATTGCCAATGGTGTGCAAAGCTGTCATCAAGGCAAAGGGTGACTACTTTGAAGAATATCAAATATATTTAGATTTGTTTAACACTTTTTTGGTTACTACYTGATTCCATATGTGCTATTTCATAGTTTTGATGTCTACACTATTATTCTACAATGTAGAAAATAGTTAAAAATAAAGAAAAAGCCTTGAATGAGTAGGTGTGTCTAAACTTTTGACTGGTATTGAATTCTTTAAAATTCAAAATCAAAAAGCGAAATAATCCTCGGTATGACCTTCTTAAAACTATTACATTYATGTATCTCACTGCAGTAAAAGGATAACTGTAGTAGTGTGGGCAGCAAAGTGTCACCCCTGTCTCATCCAACCCAAACCATCTGTGAGGATCTGGCAGCGGAGCTCCACTGGGACTCAGGGCTTAGGCCCACAGTTTCTATATATCACACATCACGTGGTGCTGTACTGTATGTCTACCATTGCCTGGCTGTAGCTTAACTCTCCACTCATTAGCACCCCACTTAGCCTGGCCCCTCAGCCTGGCCTATAGGAGCTTATTACACGGCCGAGGGCTCTATGCAAACTAGTTTTTAATGCATTAGTGAGGGTCGGAAAATGCACTGCATATGCAAACTGCCTATTTGGTCCATAAAATAKCATCTAATTGGTAGTTTGAGGGGAGGCGGGAAACCTGAAAACAAACAGAAACAATCAATGTCAGGCAGATAATGTTCTGCTTTTTCCTTTTCAGCAGTCTATTTCCACCTGCAGCAGGTGCACAGGAGCTAGGAAAGCGCMGAGTGTATTCAAGGCACACGTCCAATTGGCCCTCATTAAGTGGGCATGTGTATGAGGTCCTCTTCATGTTCAAAACCATCTATGCCCAATTGTTTGTTTGTGTTTGTATAGCCAGATGAAACAGCTGGGTTATTTTCAAAGGCCCAAACAATTTGGCCCTAATAGCCTGTGAGCCATGCATTCATTTCCCCCATCTTAAAAGAGCTTATTGTCCTCTAAAGAGCGTATTGCCCATTGGTCTTAAGGGACTCAGCTTTTCTTTTTCTCATTAGAGACATAGCCACTTCCGTTTCTCAGCTTCAGGTTTAAGTGCTGTTAATGAGATGCCTCAGTATCAGCATAGGGAAATAGTAAACAAATGCACACAGCAAATTTGTGGGTGTTAAAATCTCAGTGTTGAAGTAAAGTGTGAGTGTTATATCTGAGTGTTAATTCTACAAGAGTTAACACCAGTGGGATTGAAATTGACGCCACCAAAAGTGAATACATTTTGTGTTATTGAATCACGGTGGAATTGTCATGTATACTCCCTCGCTGGCCTCTAGGTCACCAGACTCCTGATTATTACGCACACCTGTCACCATCATCACGCGCACCAGCGCTTATTGACACTCACCTGGACTCCATCACCTCCTTGATTACCTGCCCTATTTGTGTTACTCCCTTTGGTTCCTTCCCCAGGCGTTATTGTTTCTGTATCTGTTTCATGTCGGTGCGCTGTTCCTGTTTCTTGTTTTGTTCATGTACGTTTGTTTATTAAGTGTATTCACTCCCTGAACTTGCTTCCCGACTCTCAGCGTACATCGTTACAGGAATCAACACTGTGTGGTGTTATTACTTTATCATATTTCCTAGCATGCTTTGTTGCATGTTGCTTTTTAGAATAGTTTSTTTTAATATCTCTACGTTTCTGTAAGCACATTTTTAGATGCATTGATCTAGTTCCAACTCTATCATCAAGTACAGTAGTAGGCCTGATTACCAAGAACAATGAAACGCTGCTCCCCATATGAACACCCCCTCACCCTTGGACATTTATCATTGTTAGAGTTGTAAATTATTATTTGTATTGTTTCAGTCACTTCTCTTTTTGACCTGCACTGTTGGAGCTCGCAGCTTAAGAATTCCACTGTACCCTGCAATTAGATCTGCGACCCTGTGCATGTGTCTAACAAACTCATCTAGTCTAAACACTGAGAAAGTGTAAAAGCATCAGCTCTAATAAAGTGTTAATTTAGGTGGGAATTTGCAACACACATGTAGAGAGGTTCTGCCATTCTTTCCAAATGGAAAGAGGAGCAGAAAATGTTGTCACTCACACATCTGCAGTGGCACGTGTCAAATAAGCTGTCTCAAACCTCCACTGTGTTCCAACACATTGCATGCATGCAGTACATTTTCATATAGATAAACATATGTGCCAGCCACAGAGGTCATTTCAAAATAAAATCTTG
The DNA here is from genome assembly GCF_002910315.2 of Salvelinus sp. IW2-2015. Classification (NCBI taxonomy): domain Eukaryota; kingdom Metazoa; phylum Chordata; class Actinopteri; order Salmoniformes; family Salmonidae; genus Salvelinus; species Salvelinus sp. IW2-2015. The sequence goes on along the minus strand of NC_036848.1, from coordinate 34,024,929 downwards.
TCATGTATGATATTATGGACGCTCAGACGATAATTAGCGGAAAATATTTCTGAACAGGCTTGTGTAACGCTGTTTAAAATCATAACCTAATATGTAAGTCACTACCCTTATGGTAAAACTACATGAATTTCACGTGATCACATGTGAATTGTTCCAAAAAGACTTGGAACACAAGTGGAAAACATCTGATCACACGAAGCTACACATGTGAAAACGTGATCACATGCGAGTGTTCCAAAAACAAGTTTTCACATGATTTCATGTGACATTTCATGTGAAATCATGTGATTTTTCCACATGCGAATGCATGTGCTTTTCCTGCAAGACTTCCCAGACTTCCAAGTAGTTGGAGAGAGAAAAATGTAATATCTCTGTTGCTCTGACCTTGTGATATGTGAGATGACTGTGGAAGAGGAATCTCCAGGGGAATCAACTAATTTAGAACTAGCCATCCATTGCAAATTGATTTCTATATTATTGTGCCTTTCACTGTGATGCTGRTGATGGGAGGCTGGCCGCTGGAAGTGGCCAGCAGCAGTGTAGTCTCGCCCCCCAAAAAAAGAGTATAGGAAGAAAATATAGCTATTTCTAAAACATGAAAGTCAAGTTGAAATTGGTGGTCAGTTTTCTTTAAGTCTATGACCATCCACTCCAGTACAAATTATATTTGGTACACATGATGAAATACGACAAACAAACTCCATTAAAACATGTATTTCACAGTGAGGTATTTCTTGAGTTTGAGAACATGCTTTGAAGTCCATTTATTACACAAGTGTATCCACAATCCCTCGTCTGAGGTCAGTTATGCATGCCTGATTGTGAAATTGTCCGTCTCAGTTGTTGCTAAGAGGCTAATGAACCTGTCTCAATGCGGTCAGAGCACTGAGGAATTAATACAAATGTTGTCCAATTACCCACCCGGTCAGATAATTTAATTTCAGTYGTTTCTGTTAAATCTAGACCCCAGGAGTATAGATTGATTAAGTGACAGCCAGACAGACATGCCAACAGCTGTGTTGGTGTTTTCTGTGTGTGATAAATGTGATAGCATCTGGATAGACACACAGAGGTCTACAAACACCTTCAAGCAGCAATTAAAATGATATTTTTCAATGACACTCTAAAAACCCTTCCAGACTGGGTGATACTACGTATTCCAGACCTCTGGATGGATGTAAATGAAGAGCCCACCCATTGGGCACAAACTGGTTGGACCAACACTGTTTCAACGTCATTTGTCAACACATTGTTACATGGAATATACATTTGGTTTGAAAAAGTAATCAACGTTGTTTTGACGGTGAAATTTCCACCACAGGATTATGTCATGATTGTAACCAAATTTCAACATAGACAAGTGTACAAAACATTCATATTGAGTTGCACCCCATTTTGCCCTCAGAACAGCCTCAATTCGTCAGGGCATGGACTGTACAAGCTGTCGAATGCATTCCACAGGGATGCTGGCCCATGTTGACCCCAATGCCTCCCACAGTTGTGTCAAGTTGTTTTTTATATATTCATTTAACTAGGCAAGTCAGTTAATAACAAATTATTATTTACAATGACGGCCTACTCCGGCCAAAGCTGGACGACGCTGGGCGAATTGTGTGCCGCCCTATGGGACTCCCAATCACGGCCGTATGTGATACAGTCTGGATCCAAACCAGGGACTGTAGTGGCGCCTCTTGCACTGAGATGCAGTGCCTTAGACCACTGCGCCACTTGGGCACCCAGTTGGCTGGTAGTGGTTGTGGATCTCTACTCTGAATAGCTCATTCCATCTCATCCCACAGATGCTCAATTGGATTGAGATCTGGTGACTGGGCAGTCCGCCGCAGTAAGGTACTGTACGTCCTTTGTAATGAAGGATATCTGGATAAAATCGGACCTCTCTGAAATGAAAATGGATGGCCCTACCTTCAGTAAAATATATTTTTACCCGACCCTCCCTGAACACTTGAAAAAAGAAAACGAGTAACCCTCCACTATAACCAAAAGAATAATCAAAACATAACGTGGATAGCAGAGAATATGCCTTCCGTGAGAGACTTTAGATATGCCGTTTTAGAAACGGTTCTTTGTTTTGTAAGCATTAGCCTACATGGCAAAGTAGCCAGAAGGCTGTGGATTCACATTCTGCTGTGAACAAGGGTGAAAAGATCTTATTATAATAAAATCACTGCATGAATCCATCACCTCATTTGCAGTCCTGGGGAAAAAATAGCCTTTCATGAAGGCATTTCATGCAATTCTACATTATTTTACATGACTGGAGACGAGCAGCATCTTTGAATACCACGACAGAGCATGATAATGAACGAGCTGCATGCTGCATCACCAGAGAGGTTTTGATCTCTATACGGGCTGTTGTTAATAAAAGAAGAGGATAGTCTAAGTTTGGAGCAGTGCTGAAGTTGTCTATCGACTGTAAAAATGTATCGCGACAGAACCAGTTACAACTGAAGTATCTGATGATTGATGAATTGGAGAAAAAGCCATTCGTTGTTTAACTTAGTAGTCAGTTGATAGTGACATCAGGTAGGCCTATATGCGTTTGTTACTTTTTTTCCATTCGGGAAACTATCATTTTGTCATTTATTCCAGGATATTGTTGTTACAAAATAGATTTGTGTTGACTGTGATTAGGGCATGCGAAGACAAAAGCATCTGCTAGGCTAAATGAACAAACTAGGCATGCATAGCTCATTGGATAATCCTCAAACCAAAGACTGGCCGAAATCATGTTTCTAAAAGTGGATTCAAAGGCACTGTAGAATGTCTGTATAGCCTAATAAGTCATTTTTCGTTCCATTATTATTGAAGTCAATATTTTTAAAACATTTATTTTATACAGCCTAAATGCTAAATGTATAGGCATGTTGTTAAAATGCCAGCCTCCTGCTAGCCTGTAGCATGTCACAAATTATTCACAATTTATTTCTTAAATGGCAGGCTATAGCCTTGAAATATAATAATATAATAATAATATAATAATTCATTTTTGTTCCTTCTTAGGCTGCCTGGCTTGCTCCTGACTGATTTAGAGTTACAATGTTGTTTAAAGGCATTTTGAAATGTTGAAGGACAATTGATTGTGACAGAAACACACATTACTTCCCAAGCAAAGTACACATTTTGTCTCCTCGGATATAGAAGGTTCTAGCACAGCCTCTGAATGTCATAGATACAAACCAAAGATATCCCCATATGCATCCGAAACACATCTTTCCCCGGCATTTTACAGCTTGTTTTTATCTTCAAGCATTGCGGACTAAAGCGTCGTTATAGATCACTTTATATAATCAGCTCCATTAATAAATACAAAATATTTAACACTAACAAGGAGTAGGACTATGCTTTTAGCGATTTTCTTTAACAAAAGGCACAATACCCTCACACACCCCCTCAATTCGAGCCCTGTTTTTAACTTAACACACCGCTGACACAGATATTTAAGGAGTGCATGGTGTTCGGTGACTGAAGGAATTGACAAAAAAATCAATGGATAGTAGTAGACTATCATTTAGTCTGTCAAGCAGACAACATTTTTTGTATAGGAAAAAACAGGCTCCAACACAAAGCCCTCGTTGTTAGTAAAATGAAGACTGTTTAAATGAATTAGGACTTCTAGAATTAGCGTACCTTCAGCACCCATGCACTGTCCATCTCCGCGGTGCCACTTCATAGTAATGTCAATGACTTGAATATGGCTTATTGTGAGGTCAATAACTCTGATAAATAGCTTCGTTATGGGCAACAAAACATATTGTTTTTATTAAAAATCTTCACGTTCTCCCTTTCAAACGGAACAGGACATCAGTTGGCCTAGTCCGAGCACACAGATATTACATTTGTTTTTGTCCACAGCTCATGATTGAGAGAGCCTATCCATTGCAGTGTGTAATGCAGTGTAGCCAGCAGTGCAACAAATTGGGAAGGAAGTACATTTTCTTAGAAATATAACTTTGCCCTGTGCTTCTTCAAGCATGCTCTTCGTATAGCCGAGGCCTATTGCCTATAATATAGGCTATGGATCCTTTGATTGAGACCACACTAGGCGCACTTGATATTGTGCGCCCCCAGCAGAGAATCAGGGATGAGGGGCAGCATCGGGCACACATTGAGATGAAACAATCAACAAATTCCATGCCACGCAGTTGGTGGGGAGTTAAATGGTAAGTTACATCATTAACCCTCCGGAGGACCTTGAAGGGCCCCACAAAACGGGGGCTCAGCTTTCTTCAGGGCAGGCGGAGCAGGAGGTTCCTGGTAGAGAGACAGACGTGATAACCAGGATGGAACACGGGGAGCCCCACTGCGGTGGCGGTCTGCCTGATCCTTCTGACAGCGGACAGCGTGCTGGAGCCTCATGTGGGTGGCGTTCCACACCTCTTCTGCCCGTCGGAACCACTCATCCACTGCAGGGGCCTCGGTCTGGCTCGGAGTCCATGGAGCCAGGGCTGGCTGATATCCCCAGGACGCACTGAAAGGGAGTCAGCCCGGTGGAGTGGTGACGAAGTGAGTTCTGAGTGTATTCTGCCCAGGGAAGGAACCAGACCCACTCCCCTGTCGGTCCTGGCAGTGACTCCTTACAAACCTCCCCAGCTCCTGGTTGGTTCTCTCCACCTGCCTGTTGGACTGTGGTACCCAGATGTGAGGCTGACCGTGGCCCCCAGCTTCTCCATAAAGGCTTTCCAGACCCGCGATGTGAATTGGAGCCCATAGTCGGAAACGATGTCCCCCGGAAGGCCATAGGGCCGGAAGTCCTGCTGGAATAGTGCCTCCGCAACCTGGAGAGCGGTAGGTAGACCAGAGAGAGGGATAAAACGGAAGGATTTGGAGAGTCTATCAACAACAACCATAATAGTGGTAAAACCCATCAGAAAGGGGGAGATCATTAACAAAGTCTATGGACAGATGTGACCAAGGCCGCTGAGGCACGGGAAGGGGAAGTAGAGTCCCTGCTGGAGCGTGCCTGGGAGACTTGGATTGGATACATAAGTTGACATAGTGGGCGACGTCCTACGRCAAGGTGGGCCACCAGTATTTATCGGAGAGGGATTGGATGGTGCAGGTGATACTGGAGTGTCCAGCGGCGAGGGATGTATGTACCCAGGTCACAGCTGATCTCTCATCCCATGGGGATGTAGATGCACTCTGGGGAGCAGGTAGCAGGAGCGTGTTCCCTCTCCAGAGCCTGGTGGATGTCCACATCTACATCCCAACACACCAACGATTCGGGAGGACAGTTTGATAGATCGCGTTTCCAGGGCTTGAACAGGAAAAGGAGAGGAGAGTGGGTATGAAGTTAAGTTCAGGGAGGAGGTGAGGGCCTGGTCGAMTAAGTTCCCAGTGGCACCGGAGTCCACTAAAGCTGTAGAGACAACATTTGAGGGACAGCCAGCCAGTGAAATAGGAACCAGAAAGGGTTTGGCGGAAAATGATGATAACGGAATACTCTGGGAGACAGAAGGGCACTGGGCTGGCTTCTGCTCCAGTGGACCCAGGTTGGGACACTGAAGCTGGTGCCCCTCCTGGCCGCAAGAGGGACAGAGCCCCAGCTGTCTCCAGCGACGCCGCTCTGGCATCCTCGCGCAGTCCACTAAGGAATAGAGTGCGGATCGCCTGCTCATTCCATCCYCTGGAGGCTGCCATACTCTGCAGCAGAATGGGGCACCCTGCTGGAGTTGGAAAAGTTGCTCACCTACCTCTCTGGTTTTAGAAATGTTTGCTAATTTATGAAAAATAAAAACCGAAATATCACATTTACATAAGTATTCAGACCCTTCACTCAGTACTTTGTTGAAGCACCTTTGGCAGCGATTACAGCCTTGAGTCTTCTTGGGTGTGACGCTACCAGCTTGGCACACCTGTATTTGGGGAGTTTCTCCCATTCTTCTCTGCCGATCCTCTCAAGCTCTGTCAGGTTGGATGGGGAGTGTCGCTGCACATACATTTTCAGGTCTCTCCAGAGATGTTCCATCGGGTTCAAGTCCGGGATCTGGCTGGGCCACTCAAGGACATTGAGACTTGTCACAAAGCCACTCCTGTCATGTGCCTTTTACTGAAGAGTGGCTTCAGTCTGGCCACTCTACCATAGAGGCCTGATTGGTGGAGCGCTGCAGAAATGGTTGTCCTTGTGGAAGGTTCTCCCATCTCCACAGAGGAACTCTGGAGCTCCGTCAGAGTGACCATTGGGTTCTTGGCCACCTCCCTAACCAAGGCCCTTATTCCCGATTGCTCAGTTTGGCTGGGCGGCCAGCTCTAGAAGAGTCTTGGTGGTTCCAAACGTCTTCCATTTAAGAATGATGGAGGCCACTGTGTTCTTGGGGACCTTCAATGCTGCATAAATGTTTCGGTACCCTTCCCCAGATCTGTGCCTCGACACGATCCTGTGTCGGAGCTCTACGGACAATTCCTTCGACCTCATTGCATGGTTTTTGCTCTGACATGCACTGTTAACTGTGGGACCTTAGACAGGTGTGTGCCTTTCCATATCATGTCCAATCAATTGAATTTACCACAGCTGGACTCCAATCAAGTTGTAGAAACATCTCATGGATGACCAATGGAAACAGGATGCACCTGAGCTCAAGTTCAAGTCTCATAGCAAAGGGTTTGAATACTTATGTAAATAAGGTATTTCTGTTTTTGTATTTTTTATAAATGTTCAATTTTTTTTAATTTTAAATTAACTTTGTCATTATGGGGTATTGTGTGTAGATTGCTGAGGATTTTTACTTAATCKTTTTTAGAATAAGGCTGTAACGTAACAAAATGTAGAACAAGTCAAGGGGTCTGAATACTTTCTGAAGGCACTGTATATATTTCCGCTTTGAAGCCATACAATGTCTTAGAACAATGACTGCAAACAGATTCAAGTTAACATATTTAGCAAAGATGGAATGGGTCTACATTTTGTTATTTTGTTTCTGTAAGCTATTTAACAAACTATAACYGACTAACATTGGAATACACAACTTGAAGCAACCTCATGGAGCACATTCTGATTGGCCAGTGAGGGGCCAAGCTTCAACAGACCCACAACTGGTTTATTCAGCAAAACCCAGCCCTTTCGCGCCACCACCAGCACTGTGCCAATCATGTTTGGTTGTGAAAATAGCTAAAATATTTCTGCACACCCCCGAACCTATAGCACTACCGTCAGCGCTTAGATTTACCATTGAGTGTGGTTTGTTAATCAATTACAAATGACATGACCCTCCCCTGGACTAAAAAAAATACTAAACCATCCAGCTGATTGAAATGGAAAAATCACCCCTTTTCTTCCAGGTAAAATTTGTATAAATTTCGACCACTCCCTAAGCTGAATTCACTGTCATGTCCTGGAGCCATTAATGGACAATCCTAGCCTTGTGGCATGGGGTATTATCCTGCTGGAAAAAAATCCATTCCCAGATGGATACACTGCTGACATGAAGAGATGCATGCACCTGATTGGCAATGATGTTCAGATATCCTGTGGCATTCAAAAATTGCTCCACTTTTATCAAGGGGCCCAATGTGTGCCATGAAAACACAACTCACATCACCAGCACTAACCTGCAATGTTGACACACAGCATGATGGATGCAMGTACTTGCGGTATTCTAAATATCCTAGTCCTCCCCATCAGTGTGAAACAGCAGGAACTGGGATTGATCAGACCAGGCAATGTTTTACCAATTCCCTAGTGTCCAGTGTTTTTGTTCTTTAGCCCACTGCAACCACCGTTTCGTGTTTTTTTGCTGAAAGAAGTGGAACTCTGTAAGGTTGTCGGCTGCCAGAAACCTTTCGTGTCAAGGTACGTCGAGTTGTATATTCTTTCATGGGTCTTTGGGGACCAATGTTGAACTGGACTGTCAGTTGACTAAWTGTAACCCGTCTGTTGATCTGCACAATTCGTGTCAGCCTCTTCTGTCCTCTTTCATCAATGACCCGTTTTCGACTACTGGCTTGCCGTTGGCTGGATGTCCTTTGGTTGGTGGACCATTCGTAATACACACGGAAAACTGTTGAGTGTGAAAAACCCAGCAGCTGTGCAGTTCTTGACATACTCAAACCATTGCGCCTGGCATTTCGCTACACCTGCAATAAAAACGTGTACGTGACAAATAAAATTTGATTTGACCTACTGTACTACCATACCCTGTTCAAAGGCACTTAAATATTTTGTCATGTCCATTCACCCTCCGAATGTCAAACATACACAATCCATGTCTCAATTGTCTCAAGGCTTAAAAATCCTTCTTTAACCTGTCTACCGCCCCTTCATCTACACTGATTGAAGTGGATTTATCAGTTGACATCAATAAGGGATCATAGCTTTCACCTGTATTTACCTGGTCAGTCTGTCACAGAAAGAGCAGATCTTCAACGTTATATCCACTATCAGAAAAAACTATAGGCTGGGCAGCACCTCCTAATTGATCTATCCACAGCTACTCTTTGGTCTCCCATCCAGGGTTTTAATCAAGCCCAGCTATGATATTTGACACTGACTATTAGCAATGTGCTATCGTGAGAATGATTGTTAAGAGATTGCCACTTAAAAACGAAATAGATTCACTGTTGCTATCGAAGTCATTCCAAAGGGTAGGTTTAACAGAGTATTTCAGAGTATGATTTTTGGTTGAGATGGAGATGTGAATCCAACATGTCAATTATTAATTTGTAGACACACTGAATTTATAGCCATACTTAYTCAGTGACACAGATGGAACTATCCAAGCAGAAGATACATCTTCTTCAAATTTGTATATTTGGTTGCAGTGACATCACCTTTGAAATACAATAAATAGCCTATTAACTTGTCGAAAAGTTAACAAACGATATGTTGGATTCACGTCTCCAACTCAACCAAAAATAAAAGTTAAAGAATGAGATTAATTCAACCAGTAGTGGCTCAGATGGACCTATCCAAGCAGTAGATTCATCTCCTTTAAATGTTGATATTTGGTTGCATTGTCATCTAAACACAATTCAATATTACTTTTGTAATGCAGTAAATAGACTAATGTTGAGACTATCTTACAAACGAATATAACATTCAACCTTAAAATGAGTAACACATCTATGGCCACATTTCGAGGTTACTGTAACTATACATTTCGTCTTATGTTATCATATAAAGTGTGTATGTTCAAGATAGCGTGCGTAGGTTGTCACAGGTCTGTGGAGATATTCACAATTGCTGTAATAATCTGCGCAGAATCTCAATCGACATTGATCACTTGCACCATGTAATTTTAATGGAATCTCAACTGCATTTATCACTAGGTGAGTGTCTGTTCGGTTGCCAAGACATCCAACAGTCCTTTGTGGCCGACAAGAAATTAAACCTATTTTAGCTGTAATTCCATCCTCCAGGATTGGCTTTCAGCACTGCTGCAGGTGGCCACAGGCACAGCCTCTCCCTCAAACAGCCTCTCATCAGACAGCTGGTTACCTCAGGGCACAGAGAAATTATGCTGGCTGTCCATCTCCAACTGACTGTAACTGTAAGTAAACAGCATGATTTTTTCATATTCTTTTTACTTTCTGTAACTACAATATGGATAGGGGCCTTTAGAGAAACCCACTTTAAAAAAGAAAAGACTAAATCATTGATATGGACTGAATACAGGGCAGAACGGAAGTGACAACCCATAATATCTTAAATCTTAGACTTTGAATCAATGTCTTTCGAATTTGATGTCTGGTATTTCAGGAAATGTGTGCCTATTGAACTTACAGTACAATCCTTGAGTCTTTAAAGGGGCTCAGGCAGGTAAATTTGGGCGCAAAGTAGTCACTTTTCACATAGTCACTTTTCAAGTAGTCACTTTTCCCACTGTGCTATGTTTCTGACATGGTGTGTGTGTGTCACTGGTGAAGCATTCAACCCTGCAGCCCCCGCCAGCCGGGGGGCTCACAAGCTTTGGGTGACTCACTCAATGATGACAGCTCGTCATCCAATCACTCCATTCTCAGATTGAGCGATGAATTAATCTCTGCCAGTTTGTCATCCATTGCAGTGCTCCTCATGGTTCTGGAGACCATAGAAACAACATAACAATAGGGTGACGCATTCAAATCAAGACACTCTAGCTAACTAGATAGCTAGCTTGCAAGTATTGTTGGCTAGTAATGTTGAAAGACCTGATTTGCCATTAAATTCATGGGCATAATACAAATAGACGTATCCCAGACTTAATCTATACTAATTTAGCTATTCAAAACGAAAAATAAATGAAAAAGATTTAAACAAAAACAACTATAAATGTAAAATATTTAATAAATGTACAGGAGCATGGCAAAATGTGTAAAATAGCATGAGATTAGCTATAAAACTGCAAATGTTTCTCTGCCCTATGGTAAAAAAATATATATATATATATTTAAAATATATATATATAAAACAATCAGATGGTATAGTGACAGGTTTCCCCTCCTGTCATTGAGGGTTAAGGGGCTGTCACATAGAGGACAGACTGGCATAATGACAGTGTAAATCCGACACAAAAAAAAAATGAGAAGGATGAATTGGGACCAAAAAGACTCAACTATTTAGATGTAGAAGAGTCTAGCTTATTTAGTCCCTGACAGCTGAGAGAACACAAGCATGCGTATGCTGTATGTCCAATGTCTGTCTGTCCTTTAGAAGAAATGAGAAGGAAATTACTGTTGAAGATATAACTTGAGTTCGGTGGCTGAGACAGAAAGGGCGTAAAAGTACAATGTTTTGGAAACAGACTATTGCTTCAGCTGATTKGTCTGTTGTAACTGGAATTTGACCAATTACATTTCAGACTCTCCWAATTGTTGGGAGACAAGGCCCCTCTGTGAGGTGGCTGTGGATAATAAAAAGAATCCTCTTGGTCAGTAGTACTGATGGAAGCTCTCCTCAGATGGTATAGTGTCCTTGGTGGTTATACATACACTCAGTGACCAGTCTATTGGGTACCCCCCATTGCCTCCAGAACAGCCTGAATTCTTCAGTCATGGATTCTACAGGGTGTGGCATTCAAAAGTTTCTAAATTATATCAAAGGACCTAACGTGTGCCAGGAAAACATTCCCCACACCATTACACCACCGCCACCAGCCTGTACCGTTGACACCAGGCCATGGACTCATGCTGCTTACTACAAATCCTGACCCTGCCATCAGCATGACACAAAAGGAACCGGGATTKGCCGGACCAGGCAATGTTTTCTAGTTCTCAATTGTCCAGTGTTGGTGATCGCGCGCTCACTGGAGCTGCTTGTTCTTGTTTTTAGTTGATAGGAGTGGAACCTGGTGTGGTCGTCTGCAGCAATAGCCCATCCGTGACAAGGACCGACGAGTTGTGCGTTCCAAGATGTCGTTCTGCACACCACTGTTGTACTATGCCGTTATTTGCCTGTTTTTGTGGCCCCCCTGTTAGCTTGCATGATTCTTGACATTCTCCATCAACAAGCTGTTTTCGCCCACTGCCGCTAACTGTATATTTGATGCACCATTCTCTGTAAACCCTAGACACTGCCGTACGTGAAAAGCCTAGGAGGCCGACCGTTTCTGAGATCCTGGAACCGGCGCGCCTGGCACCGACAATCATACCACAACCATACCATTCAAAGTCGCTTAGGTCACTCGTTTCGCCCATTCTAACGTTCAATTGAACAGTAACTTAATGCCTCGATGCCTCTCTACCTACTTTATATAGCAAACCACAGCCACYTGAATTACTGTCTGTAGGTGTGAACCATTTCCGTGAACGGGGTGGTGTGCTTAATAAACTGGCCACTGAGTGTACATTACCTGATTATATTCAACTCCTCAGTGAGTGGATCCTTWACATGAGATATTCCATGCTCTGCTTCGATATATAGATCAAGATAAATGTGTATTCTATAGCTGAGTTGGTTTCAAAAGCCCTTGAATTTGTGTGAATTGTTAATCGTCCTGTTTAGAACATCATTGCAGTCGGATTTACAATGTCACTGATGAAAAATAATTATGGCATGACTTGCCCTTTTAAGTCGGAGGCCTACTGTTCTTGAAGGCTAGTGCGGAACTTGCAATGCAATGGAATGGTAATGCAATAGAAAAGCAATGCGGGTTTGTGTGAACTTTAAAAGGTGACTGTGGGTATGGAATTTCTAAAATGAGACTCCTGTATAGTTGAGTAGTGATGGAGATAATAAATGTCTTCTACAATAGGTTGAGGCTGGGGTCATGGGAAATCAAATCTTAGTGCATTTTAAATGCCAGACTTTGCATGGCTGAAACCATTTTTAGAAAGACCATGTCTCTCTTGAGGTCAATCAGCCAAAAGAGAACGGACAAAATAGCCTTCCAACATAGGGGACATACTAAGCAATTTGCATTCATCTCAGTTTCAGAAAACAACAAGCTTAACAAACAATTGTTGGCAYCGGTCATACTAAAAGTGTGGTCTTGAATCTAACCATAATGAAGAAGAAATGTTACTCTTTTCACATATGCATTTTGTTTAGTCATTTGTAGGCTCATGATAGCAAGGAGAAGGGTGTGGGAACAAACGCTCGAGCTTTTGGCACATTCTTGTGTATTGCCACCTGTCCCCCAAAAAATATTTTTATGAACTGCCAAGTAGACTCTTCCTGTTGAATACAAAACCAGCACAATTTTAGCGAGAGGTCTAGTGGGTGTATGAGCACCGAGGTTATTATAGTAAACTAAAACGATGCCTGAATAAAATGAAATAAAATAAACTGAAATAAAATAATTAAGAAACCCTTTTGAAAAACTAAAACTATACTGAAACTATTATCTTTGACTCCAAAAGCAAAAAAAAAAAAAAAAAAAACATTGTACAAAAAATACAATCGAATAGAGTTTACTAGCTTTTTTTTCCTAATGGGTTTTTCAAGATTCTGAATCTGTCCGGTAAATGCTGCCAGGAGATGACGATGTTTCAAATAAACCTAGGTCGTGCATCACTCTCACAAGCTTTTTAGTCTCTCTAGTCAAGGCAAAGGGTGGCTACTTTGAAGAATCTAAAATATATTTTGATGTGTTAAACACTTTTTGGGTTACTACATGATTCCATATGTGATTATTTCATAGTTTTTATGTCTTCACTATTATCTTACGATGTAGAAAATAGTAAAAATAAAGAAAAACCCTTGAATGAGTAGGTGTGTCCAAACTTTTGACTGGTACTGTATAAGGGGCTTCAAACCCCTTCATCATACAGTACATCATTCTTACCCCTCCTCTGTAAAACCATAGACCCCCTCAGCCATCGATTGGCTTGCAGCTCATTGATCAGCTGGTGACATCTTAATAGTTGTATAAGCACTATTAATCAGTGATTACTTATGACCGAGGGTGGGACACCTTGCGTCATCAGGCGTCTATATAGCGTCCCTGTTGTGTCTCTATCTATATCTTTTCTTATTGTTACTCATATTCAACTGGAAAGCGCAAGCTTGGGGATATTTACTTGTTGCATAAAGGACAATCACATTAGTTCAGCTCTTGACATACAGTTTTGGACTGGAAACGTTGGGCACTCTCGTCATCCAATTTGATGTGGAGCTATAGACGGGATAATGCTAGAGGCCGTTTTGTGCCATCTGTTGTGGGAGACTGCCACCGCCTTACAAGGAGAATTATAACAAACTCTTTCCCAATAGGATTTCAGGTTTCATTTTCACTTTTCTTGAGCTTGGCTCAAACATGATGCACTGTAACATTTGTGACAATGTGTTTTTTTTTTTGGAATGGTCATACCTTCGGCACCCTTGACATCTTTACAGGGTCGTGCCTATTGTTTTTCTTGATTATTAGTTTGAGGAGAAGCTGTGCACTATCATTAGCTTATTACCCAGCATTTGTGCATTATACTAAGGCATTTTCACCAAAAAAGCAAAGGAATGCCTTGACAAACTGATGGTTCTCTATGGTTAACCTTACATGTCCCTTGTCTCCAAGGACTAACCATTTATCAGCTGGCTATTGTCCATGGCACTGCAACGTTCAAAGTAAATACTTTCTGGTGAAACTGATTTCAGGGTTTGTTGAACTTGTGGGATAAAGATGTTACTAGGACATAAGGRCCACTCACTAAGATTCTTCATCATCATAATCATCATGATCATCGTCATCATCAAAACATAATACTCTTAGATCAAATAGCTTGAGGTGTAGATTGTAAACTGTAAAACTAAGATYTTTATCCTCCCCGTCTGGGCCAATTTACTGTCTCGGCATGCTACGACCCCTCCTCCTCAGCCTTGGATCATGTCATTAGACATGCCACCCGCTTATGCCTGACAGATGGAAGGTTTCAGATAGCGGTTTACCTCATGCACCCTTGACATCTAATTCATGGAGCAGAAGGTTGTCATTGACTAGAAAACAAATACCGTTTTGCGTGCCATGACATTTGTTCACAAATACTTTCGAGGCTAATTTACTCCGTTTTAGACAGTGGTGAAAAAAGTWAAAATAACTTAATAGAAAATGACTCAAGTAAAAGTAAAAGTRACCCAGTAAAATTCTACTTGAGTAAAAGTCTAAAKGTTTTTGGTTTAAAATATACTTAAGTATCAAAAGTAAAAGTATAAATKGTTTAAAATTCCTTATATTAAACAAACCAGATTGTTGTTTTTTTATTTTATTTATGGAYAGCCACGGGRACACTCCAACATTCAGACATAATTTACAAACGAAGCATGTGTGTTTAGTGWGTCCGCCAGATCAGAGGCAGTAGGGATGACCAGGGATGTTTGGTTGATAAGCACTTGAATTTGACTATTTTCKTGTCCTGCGAAGCATTCAAAATATAATGAGTACTTTTGGGTGTCAAGGAAAATGCATAGGGTAAAAGGAATGTAGTGAAGTAAAAGTAGTCAAAAATATAAATAGTAAAGCAAACCCCCAAAATTACTTAAGTATAGTACTTGAAAGTATTTTTACTTAAGTACTTTACACCCCTGGTTTTAGACAATAATATTTTGATATGCTGAAGGTTTAGTTAGCATTCTATCCCAGATTGTGATAGATAGATTTATTATCAGAGATTTTGAATAACACACTCATTAATATTTCACAGAATCACCCCACCTACTGTATGTGTTTATTGGTCGTTTTTAATTTTTACTCCACTTGACTTGTTAAAATTCTTACCTCTGAGGGTGGCGCTGGAGTTCAAGGAAATTATTTAGTGGCAAGATATCCTTTGGGTCTCTCTCTCTCTCTTCCTWACCGACGCATTTAGTACTAGCTCCGTCTTTCGGTCAACTGTCAGAAATAGAGAACAACATCAAGTATCATTCACCTCTTTTCTGTCTCCATGAGGACTGAAACCTTCGGTTTTAAAGCAGAGAAGGCGGCCACTGCTCGCTGGTAGACGCAGAGGGAAACTTTGCAAGTGGTCTGGAGGAAGCGAGATTCGCCCAGTGCGGAGGACGGGCGTTGATACCCTCTCCCGGCACAGCATCTTAAGAAATTGTCGGAGAGTCAGAAGTGTAGGAATATCAATACATTCATGCTTTGCCTAATTTTGCCCGAGTCCGTCACAGGCGTTGCTTGGTTTACGGAGGAAACTTATATTCTATTTTGAAAGCGCTGTAGGAAGGTAAGTTCCTTTCTTTCCCTTTTTTAGCGACATCGGTGGCGATGCAGCCTGTTGAAATGTAACATTCAGTAGGCTATATAGGCATATGTCATTTCATGCAATGCATTTTATTTGATGCCTCCCTCGGCTAATATATTATTTTGATCGCAGTAGGTGAACAAGGAGAGCAATGTGCATAGAGAAGCCCACTGAGAGGTTGTCAGCCCTTATGACACCTAAAGATACCTATTTTCTCCCTCTCTTTTTTTTCCTCAGTGACTTTGCTCYTTTAAAGGTCCACTTGAATCTTCAGGTATCTCATGAAGTGTAGTGTGTTGTGAAACTCATTGAGGATACTTTTGCCTGAATCCTAGTCTTCTTACTGTGGGATCAAGTTATAGCCTGTTAATAGTTGCTTTGATATTTAGTGAATTTGATATCGAATGATCTTTACATTGATACAACCACTCCACAAGTAGCCTTCTGGACTGAAGGACTTCACAATAACTATTTTCCTGAAATGACAAGGCCATCCAACACACTATCAAAGACACTAAAGTGGGTCATTGATTGAATGTCTTTTGTTCAACAGGGTTCKGACGATTTAGATTCTAAAGCGCACACACAGTCACTGCGTGACTATGGTATTGTGCTTGGCGTCATACAAGAGTGGAATGTCAGCTAAGCACACTGGTACCTAGGCTAGGGATTCTCTGGTTTGTTCTGAAATATTAATTTAATTGGCTTGACTKTGCTTCTGATTATGGTTTGGTAAATGAATGGCAAACAGGTATCTGCATCACACATACTACAGTACGCTGAGCCTGTGCTGGATGGAGGCAAGGCTGATTACAGAGGTCAAAAGCATTTCACTTGTGGGAGCAAGGTTGCCATTGTTTGACACATACAGTATTGTTGAGATTCAAGAAGCTAAGGGGGTCTCGCACATGTCACATCTAACCTTTATTTGAACAAGCACAGTGTTGCAGATGTTTTACATAGCCATGGGCCCACGGTACTGTACAGGATACAAATATGTTATCATATGGTCAGCTAAATTAAAACAGTCTGTTGCCCACAACATTTAAACATATTTTCATGCCAAAGCACATGTTAGATCAAAGATAATCTAGAAAGGAAATAAATGACATGTTTTCATCTAGCCCCTTTTCAAAAATATGTGTGTGTGTGTCACTAATCTACTCCCTCTGTGGAGGAGATGTGGGCTTGTGTGACCAATTTTGATTTCCCAGGGCACAGCAGCCATGCAATGCAGAGTGCGTGAAGTTTGACATACTGTATATATATAATGATCAAAAATATAAACGCAACATGTAAAGTGTTGGTCCCATGTTTCATGAGCTGAAATAAAAGARCCCAGAAAGGTTCCATATGCACAAAAGTTTATTTCTCTAAAATATTGTATAGAAATGTATTTACATCCCTGTTAGTGAGCATTTCTCCTTTGCCAAGATAGTCCATCCACCTGACAGGTTTGGCATATCAAGAAGCGGATTAAACAGCATGATCATTACACAGGTGCACCTTGTGCTGGGGACAATAAAAGGCCACTCTAAAATATGCAGTTTTGTCAAACACCACAARGCCACAGATATCTCAAGTTTTGAAGCAGTGTGCAGTTGGCATGCTGACTGAGCTGTTGCCAGAMAATTTCATGTTCATTTCTCTACCATAAGCCACATCCAACTTTGTTTTAGAGAATTTGGCAGTACGTCTAACCAGCCTAACAACCGCAGACCATGTGTAACRCCGCCAGCCCAGGACTTTCAACTGCAAGATTGTCTGAGACCAGCCACCCGGACAGCTGCTGAAACTGTGGGTTTGCACAATCAAAGAATTTCTGCACAAACTGTCAAAAAACGTCTCAGGGAAGCTCATCTACARGCTCGTCGTCCTCCCCAGGTTCTTGACCTGACTGCAGTTTGGCGTCGTAAACGACTTCAGTGGGCAAGTGCTTACCTTCGATGCCCAGTGGCATGCTGGAGAAGTGTGCACTTCACAGAGGAATCCTGGTCTCAACTGTACAGGGTAGATGGCAGACAGCGTATATGGCACCATTTGGGCGAGCGGTTTGATGATGAAACGTTATTAACAGAGTGCCCCATGGTGGCGGTGGGGTAATGGTATGGGCAGGCATAAGCTACGGACAACGCACACAATTGCATTTTATCGATGGCAATTTGAARGCACAGAGGTACAGTGACAAGATCCTGAGGTCTATTGTCGTGCAATTTATCCGCCGCCATCACCTCATGTTTCAGCATGATAATGCACGGCCCCATGTCGCGAAGGTTCGGTACACAATTCCTGGAAGCTGAAAATGTCCCAGTTCTTCCATGGCCTGAATACCCAACAGACATGTCACCCATTGAGCATGTTTGGGATGCTCTGGATCGACGTGTACGACATCGTGTTCCAGTTCCCGCAAATTTCCAGCAACTTTGCACAGCCATTGTCACAATCGTTGTTAGAATAAATGGACCAAGGCGCAGCGTGCGTAGAGTTCCACATGTTTATGAAACTCACCAAAACAATACAGAACAAAACGAACGTGAAGCTATGCAGTGCTCACAAGCAACAATACATAAACAAGATCCCACAACCACAGTGGGGAAAAGGCTGCCTAAATATGATCCCCAATCAGAGACAACGATAGACAGCTGCCTCTGATTGGGAACCATACCAGGGCAACATAGAAATAAAAAAACTAGAGTACCCACCCTAGTCACACCCTGACCTAACCAAAATAGAGAATAAAACGGCTCTCTAAGGTCAGGGCGTGACAGCCATTGAAGAAGAGTGGGACAACATTCCACCGGCCACAATCAACTATATGCAAATTAAATGTGCCGCGCTGCATGAGGCAAATTGTGGTCACAACAGATGCAGACTGTTTTTTTGATCCACGCCCCTACCTTTTTTWAAAGTTATCTGTGACCAATAGATTCATATCTGTATTCYCAGTCATGCGAAATCCATAGATTAGGGCCTAATGAATTTATTTCAATTGACTGATTTCCTTATATGAACTCTGACTCAGTAAAATCTTTGAAATTGTTGCATGTTGTGTTTATATTTTTGTTTAGTGTACAAACTAAAACATCTCAAGGCTTATGCATCCTAGCAAATTAATCTGTGATATCAACCACTCAAATCGTTGTCGTCAATATACAGTGCCTTCAGAAAGTATTCATACGCCTTGACCTATTACACATTTTGTTGTGTTACAGCCTGAATTCAAAATGAATTAAATGTTTTTTTTAAATCTCACCCATCTACACACAATACCCAATAATGACAAAGTGAAAACGTGTTTTTAGAATTCGTAGCAAATGTATTGAAAATTAAACACAGAAATATCTCATTTAAATAAGTATTCACGGGCCTCCCGGGTGGCGCAGTGGTCTAGGGCACTGCATCGCAGCGCTAGCTGTGCCACCAGAGTCTCTGGGTTCGCGCCCAGGCTCTGTCGCAGCCGGCCGCGACCGGGGGGTCCGTGGGGCGACGCACAATTGGCCTAGCGTCGTCRGGGTTAGGGAGGGTTTGGCCGGTAGGGATATCCGTGTCTCATCGCGCTCCAGCGACTCCTGTGGCGGGCCGGGCGCAGTGRGCGCTAACCAAGGGGGGCGGGTGCACGGTGTTTCCTCCGACACATTGGTGCGGCTGGCTTCCGGGTTGGAGGCGCGCTTGGTTGGGTTGTGCGGCTTGGTTGGGTTGTGCTTCGGAGGACGCATGACTTTCGACCTTCGTCTCTCCCGAGCCCGTACGGGAGTTGTAGCGATGAGACAAGATAGTAATTACTAGCGATTGGATACCACGAAAATTAGGGAGAAAAGGGGGTAAAATTAAATAAAATAAAAAATAAAAAAATAAAAAAAGTATTCACACCCCTGTTAGAATCACCTTTGGCAGCGATTACAAGTTCATTTCTTTGCCACATTTTTTGCTGTGTTACTTTAGTGCCTTACTGCAAACAGGATGCAGGTTTTGGAATATTTTTATTGTGTACAGGCTTCCTTCTTTTCAATCTGTCATTTGGGTTAGTATTGTGGAGGAACTACAATGTTGATCCATCCTCAGTTTTATCCTATCACAGCGATTAAACTCTGTAACTGTTTTAATGTCAACATTGGCCTCAAGGTGAAATCCCRGAGCGGTTTCCTTCCTATCCYGCAACTGAGTTAGGAAGGACGCCTGTATCTTTGTAGTGACTGGGTGTAATCATACACCATCCAAAATGTAATTAATAACTTCATTCTACTCAACGGGATATCTCGTTGATTATAGTCACGGCCGTGTATATCCCCCCTAAGCAGATCCCTCGTCGGCCCTGAAAGAACTTCACTGGACTGGGGACTTTAACAAAGCTAACCTAAGAACCATACGTCCTAAATTCTCTCAGCATATTGAWTGCGCGACAAGAGCTGGTAGCTTTCTGGATCATTGCTACTCAAACTTCCATGATGCATACAAAGCCCTCCTCCGCCCTGCCTTCGGCAAATCTGACCATGACTCCATTTTGTTGCTTGTATATGTGGGGTACAGAGATGAGGTAGTCATAAATAAATCATGTTAAACACTATTATTGCACACAGAGTGAGTCCATGCAACTTATTATGTGACTTGTTAAGCACATTTTTTCTGCTGAACTTATTTAGGCTTGCCATAACAAAGGGGTTTCAGATTTACATTTTTTATTCATTAGTCAACCTTTTTAAAAACATACTTCCACTTTGACATTATGGAGTATTGTGAGTAGGCCAGTGTTGCAACAACTAAATTGAATCCATTTAAAATTCAGGCTGTAACACAACAAAATGTGGAAAAAGTCAAGGGGTGTGAATACTTTATGAAGGCACTGTATCCAGGTATAACATGTCAAAGCTACATTGAGGTGACATTTACAATACAGTGCTTTCATTTCGATGTCATCATAAAATATTGAAATACCCAGAGCAGTGAAAAACTAGATTTTCCTGTGTTTTATATATACTTCCACACTATGAAGTTGGAATAATACTGTGAAATTTAGAGAATGATGATAATGCCTTTTTAGTGTAAGAGCTGTTTGAAAAGAAAGCCTGAACTTTCAGCCTATTTTGGTGGGATGGAATTTTGGCCTGCCTGGTGACATCACCAGGTGGTAAATTAGTTAATAGGCCAATACGAAAGAGTTCCAAACCTCTCTGCCAGAAGCATACTAACCTGCATCCAATTGTTGCCTTGGCTCTGAAGCTAAGCAGTGTTGGTCCTGGATGGGAGACCAGATGCTGCTAGAAGGGGTTTTGGACGGCCAGTAGGAGGCACTTTTTCCTCCCAATGCCCTAGGGCAGTAATTGGGGACATTGCCCTGTGTAGGGTGCTGTCTTTTGGATGGGACGTTAATGAGATGTTCCGATTCTCTGTGACCAGTGAAGATCCTATGGCACTTATCATAAGAGTAGTGGTGTTAACCAATGTTCTGTCTAAGCTGCCCTTTGGTCTGCCATGCAGAAGAAATATCAAATAAATAACTTTAAGAGTATTCTCCTTTAGTTAACACGATCAACATTTTGCTCTGTGGAAATTGTGATTGAATCAATGCAATTTTAGCCACTTTCAATTTAACATACAGAAACAAATCTAACTGCAAGAGATTTTCTTGTAGGAATAGTGCAATGGAGTAGGATTCTATTGCATTGACAGGCACAACTCAGACCGGTGCACCATAACCAATCAGAGCTGCAGTAGACCTATATGCAAATAGCCATTGCCATATTTGGATATGTGCCATTCACTTTGAATTGGACATTGTTTACACCATGAGCAGTTGCAAGTAGATGCACTTGTTTTGAGATCAGAGCGAGCGCTGCGTGTAGCCGCCTGTGCACATGTGTTCATATTCTTTGCGAGTTATTAGCCCAGTTATAGCTAATTTCTAGTCAACAATGGGGGAGTGGTTGCTTCCTACAACAGCACAAATGTGTGCATTTCTAGCAATCTTTGAAATGCGAGTCAGGTAAAGAGCTTGCCAATAGGCAGAGGGTAGCATAGTTTGTCTGATTCTCTGTAATAATGGTGTGGGAATAATAATTTATTTTGTAAAGTGGTTTCTTGCATCAAACAACATTTTCGGGCATCTCCTTGTCTGAAGGACAACTGGATAAACAGGTTATTTTCAATTCCTGCATGTTTTTTTTCTCAAAAGTCTCTTGGAATGATCACCACAAATTGGCTGCTACTGTAGAGTGATAGAACAGCTATTTCAATGTTAAATGTTATGGTATGCATTTCTCTCCATTGTTTTTGGTAAACCTACATTATGATCAAATAGCCACAGTAGCCTACTTGTGTAACTTAAAGTGGGTACAGCTTCATTGTTCACAGTAAACGCACACTGGAAGTTGCACAGAATCTTCACAATTGTCACGGCCGTCGAATGAAGAGGACCGAAGCGCAGCGTGGTGAGCGTACATATTCCTTTTTATTAGGTGATGACGCCGACAAAAACGACCGTGAAGCTTAAGGCTATAGTGCCAACAAACAAAGACAACTTTCCACACTGAAAGGAGGGAAAAGGGCTACCTAAGTATGGTTCCCAATCAGAGACAACGATAGACAGCTGTCCCCATACCCGGCCAAAACATAGAAATACAAAATCATAGAAAAACAAAACATAGAATGCCCACCGCAAATCACACCCTGACCAAACCAAATAGAGACATATAAAGGCTCTCTAAGGTCAGGGCATGACAACAATGTTCAAGTTTGTGCTCAGCAGACCTGAAATTTGCTGAGTGCCAAATATTTTTTTGTGGGAACATTGGTGCTAACCCCGGCTAAATTCATCGCCACCTACAGTAATCATCCTTATTTTCCAATTGCCTCATTCCTCTCCCCTGTAACTATTCTCCAGTTCGTTGCTGTAAGTAAGAATGTGTTCTCAGTCAACTTACCTGGTAAATAAGGGTAAAACAAATATGTAATAAAAGCTAGTTTTCAGTTTTCCTTAGGTCACTCCCAGACAGTCCTATAAAAAATTCTTGCTTGAGAAATTGTTCTTGCTAAGAAGCTATTTGTTTCTTTTTGACCATTTTAATTGAAAACAATCACAGGTAGGTACTTCATTATTACTCAAATTATTTTATATTGAGATGAAAACGGGCTGCATTGGGCCTTTAAAATCCATGGCAATAAAAAAACTATCTGTATTTATCCAATATGTACTGATGTATGCCCCAACATGGCTATAGGTTAATTCACTTCTACGCTCGCTCTTGGATTTAGAAACAAATTGCTCTGTACTGAGAGCCCTGGACAATCCATTGCAATGTATCTAAGAAGGTCTCAACATTTTTAGACTTCATCATGTCCAGCACCACCCCAACATCAACATTTGAGAAAATGGTGTGTTTCTGTTTTGTAGTAAAAAAGATAGCGAAAGAATAGTGTTTCCACTGACATCATCAACCAATTAGTTGACCATTAGTAGGCAATGCCTACTCACAATTGGTCAAATTCACACCATGCACACCAAAGATGTCATTGGAAACATTTAAAATGTCTTTTACTACAAAACATAGAAACACACCATTTTCACATATGTTGATGTTTGGGTGGTGCTGGAGATGATGAATTCGAAACATAGTGAAGTTTACCTTTTAATGATCAATACTCATGAATGTAAATTGATTAGCCAACTCTATATGTACAGTTAGACCAGGTGCCTGCTCAATAAGAAGAAGCATTGTTCTCTGCTTTGTTTTTGTCTTCCAATAGGTTGACATGGGTGGGGTGTAGTGGGCAAGATGTACAGTATTTACACAACTAGCCAAGAGACCACATAGACAAACTCAATACCGCATGTCCATGTGGCAGGTGAAGTAATACTTTGCCCTCCGAATTAAAGTTTTACTACCCCAAGCTGAGTCTGTGGTCCACGCCATCTGTTGTGTAGATCCTATTATATGCGTTATGCATTTCATCTTAATCCCACATGATTTGGAAAGACTGGCACCGTGTTATTTTATACAATTAGCTGCTGCCAATCTTTCCGGTTCTTCGGGGATGGAGATCCAAATGGGGGACTCAGTTCTACTTTAGACCTCTTTTGAGGTAGCTATACTGTCAAGAGACGTTGATTTGGGACGGATTATTCCTTTAGAGTACCATGGAGTATGTGTCATTCTAGGTGGTTGAGAGGCAAAGAGACAGAACATACTGCATAGCAAAGGGAGTCCATCTGCAAAGTCTGACTGATGAACATCTTGTTAGTATGAAGTCTAAAATCTGCTCCATATTGCTCTGCTCACAAGGTACCATACTGTGCTGCGTAATCTCTAGAAGACTCTGCAAACCAAGGAACTTCGTTGCATACACAGGATGTTGTAGTCTGTAAGAGCATAGACAGGCCAACAACAGTATCGCTACATCGGGCCCTATAAAATCTGCGTTGCGGAGAACACGAACGGAGTGGAATTGACCGCCTCCCGAGTGGCGCATGCTTAATCCATGAGGCGTCACTACAGGCCCGGTTTCGTTCCCAGGCTGTATCACAACTGGCCGAGACCTGGAGTCCCATAGGGTGGCACACAATTGGCCCAGCGTCGTCCGGGTTAGGGGAGGGTTTGGCCGGGGGGGCTTTACTTGGCTCTAGTGACTCCTTGTGGCGTACCGGTCGCCTGCAAGCTGACTCGGTCGTCAGTTGAATGGTGTTTGCTCTGACCCATTGGTGCAGCTGGCTTCCGGGTTAAACTGGCGGGTGACGCGGTTTGATGGGTCATGTATATGAGGAAGCGTGACTTGACCTTCACCTCTCCCGAGCCCGTTGGGGAGTTGCAGCGACGAGACAAGATCGTAATTGGATTGCAGTTGGATATCATGAAATTGGGAAGAAAAAGGGGGAAAATATCTATATATTTTTAATTTAGCTTTATTAGAAATGTCTTAAATTTTCTCAAGTTAATCATATGACAGGGATTCACTTCCTGCAACTTTCTGAAATGGCACAGGAATGCCCCTGTCTGTGTGTGCGAGGCGTGCGCATGTCTACACTTTGTGAGAGGATGTTAGAGAGGATGTTAATGTTAACCTTCTTCTCGGGTAGAGATGGAAAGGCTTTCCCAAAAACCATCTAAATGAAATGTTCACTACAAAGTAGCCTATGCCTACCTAGCAGAGTGGTCCAGTATCATGATTACGTGCATCTATCCAGTGGCCATTTTGTTTTGCAAACTCTACAGTCACATGAGCGCTACAGAAACATCTCCAACCAAACAATGGTCTCTTGCTGGTGCACAATTGCATTAAAGAGTAACTACACCCCAAAATTTAAATTTTGTACATTTTTCCCAGATCTCAAAAGTGGTCTCCTGATGTGGTTTAAGCGTTGTTGTGGACTTAGAACATCCAATGTTGTTGTTGTTTCTATTAAAAAGTTTGATTTTGAGTGTGAAAACCTGAAAAAAAATGGTGGAAAAGGAAGCCTGGAAAAACAAAATGGAGACAACAAAATTTGTGAAAAAACTAAACGGAAACAGATTTCATAGGGCCCTACATACTGTAGCCTACACATACTCAGACTCTCTTTCTCTCTCTCTCGCTCTCTCTTTCTTTCTCTTTCTTTCTCTCTCTCTCTCTCACACAGACACACACACACGCACCCGCACACGCACACGCACACACTGTTCTTCTATCAACATTGTTGAATCTACTGATGTGATCTCTTTTGAGGATTTGCAATAGATATTTTTGTGGATGTTGAATGTAAATATTGAATGAATTTATTTGGGATGTGTCTTCTTACAGCTTGCAATGGTGAATGTGTCAAAGGAAAGACATGAAAGCTGTAATGTATTTCGAAAAAACTAGTTTCCGTTTTATCTCAAACTGCAGCCTGTAAGCCTACCTTTTTGACTTCTCATGTATGGCGCATACATGTATGCTACTCAATCATAGAGATGAGATAGGATCTGTGCTTGTTGTATTCCTATCTCGTTCTCTCCATCTTCTACCTTATTTGGCCGTACAATGACCTTAGATATGGCCATTTGTTAAACATGCGTGAGGTGGACATCTTTCTTGGCTCGGTGATTATCAAACTTTGCATTAGCTCTGATTGCACACAGACGGTGCTTAGGAAATGTTTTAATTGAAAAAAATGTGCACAGATTGAACGAGGGGAATTACGTCCTTATATTGATTCATTAGTTTTAAATTATTTCATTGATTAACATCGTCAGAATTAAAATATAGATTTAATTACCGAGAGTCAAGCCAATTAATGTTGTTGCTGAATTTGGTGTCTCTCAGTCACAAATCACCCATGGATTTAATTAACATTTCCAGGGTATGCAAACAAAGCACAATCGTCACCCTAGTTTCCCCTCCGTGTCACTCGTCGGTTCCTTTCCACTGCCCAAGAGGGATGTGGAAGGTAATGTACTGGAGAATGGAATTCTCCATAACCATGTTGTGCCACGCGACTGTGTCTCAGCAGGCACTTTCTGATAGACTAATCCACTCACTGCAATGTAGTTCAATCTCGCCAGGTGATACTGTATTCCATCACTGATGCACCCGGACTCGGCTCACTAACCATTCTAGTTAGCTACGTTCTTGACCTTTTTTAAACTGGTCCTCAAAGTTGCTCACAAGTGTTGAATCTCGCTCTCAAGGGCTGGCAGCGTCCCTGATAACATTTAAGATGTGCCCTATACTTCTGTTTTGTTTCCAGTCTTGAACAGCATTTTCTGTGGATGCATTTGGACTTGCAATTATTTGGAGGCTTCGAACATGAGCAATGCAAGATAAATGCATCTCATTACAATCATACTTTCATTTTTTAAGGCTCAAAAGATTATGCTGATATCCATAACAGATCAATGCTTAATTCATAAATGCTGCTGGTTTGACTACTAAATGACCATAAGAGAACTCATACAGAATGATGTCTTCATCGTTACAGGTGTGTATACTGTATGTCAACATTATGGCCATGAAGATAGAGGCTTTTATTGTCTTGTCGCTCCCAGATCTAGAGCCACGTTTCTGTTTTTCATTACATACATAGGATCTTAATTTGATCACTCTGTTGTTGCTGAGAATTTTCCAGCAGCCCAGGAAATGCAGATGCAGCTTCGTGATTTACATAAATTCACTGAAACCCTGCACTAACGCACAGTTCTATGAGCAGTAATGCACTTTTCACGTAGTGTAATTTTGTCCAGCTAATAGCCTAACCACCGATCAAGCAACGTTATGTACTAATTGTTCATATCCTGTTGCTGCAGGATTATTCTGCTGCAACAATACGGGTCAAATTAAGATCCTACAACTGTGCCTTCTTTTTTTCCCTCCAGCTTGGATAATAAATGTGCAAGACAGAGGTTGTGCTTTTCTTATGTGCACCATATTAAATAGCATGATTAAGTTCAGTAATGGCCGTGGGAGGAACTCGGGGCGTAAGCACAAAATCAGAGTGCTTTAATGTATAAATTGTGAAATGGAAAAGTGTGTAGGGGTGGGTGGTGCTATAATATTACTAATGTCAAGGCATTGTCACTGTGTTCCAATTCAAGTGCAGGGAGGCTTGACTGAGAAGATCGCCCCTATTTTATTGCATCTTTGAGGGAAAAAGCGTCTTATCCGCTCTTTCAGGAAGTGTGTTTTCCACTGACGTTTAGTGCAAGGCCTCCTTAGCTTACTCACTCTGACTTCTACCACTTCTAGTACCACCACCACCACCACCACCATTATATTACCACTAATACCATTGCTACTGTTACTTCCACTACCCCTACAGCTACCAGTACTCTGACTAAAACTGTAACATGAAAGGTGTCTAGCAGACCAGTTTAGGACCTCAGTCGACAAGTTCTAGGATTATATGAATGACCGATGGCCGTTTTGAAATCTGTTCAGTGGGCACATGGAGAATTTCAACGCGGTCATGCTGACAGTACCAAACATATTTATCTGGGGATTTACTATCTTTTAATGTGGTGTTAATAATACAGCAGGATACCAATAATTCATGTCTGTCATTTAATAATAATAAAGTATTCATACGTGTGAATCACTTCTCCAGAAATATCTCTTCAGACTCCTCCATATCCCTTCTTCCGCTGAGCGAGAGTAAAATAGGGTAGACCTAGGAGTTGAGCCAAAGCGAGGTAGATGGAGTGTTTATCTACTGGRGGATGCCTTATCTCTCACTATGGCATCCAACTGTCAGAGGCCGTCCAAACAGGCTAATCTTTTGGAAACAGTCAACATATTGTAGTCAACAACATTACGATAACTCCTTCAGCGTTATACTTTTTTCCCTTCTAAAAGCAGTCCTCTGTGGCATTTTGTTGTGATATTTCTCTGTGGGTGTTCTGTAAACTTGTACTTCCTGTTTCGTGAACCAAGCTGGGAAATGGACTCAGGATTAGTCAAGGTTTTTGGCCACTCTCCAGCGTCAAGGTGACAACATCTAAGCATTGTGCTAGCAAAATTGACACAGTAACAAAAATGATACCACACAGATAGTTACAGTACATATCCTCATGGTGGATACAGGATCAGAGGTGGAAATTGCATCATACATCATTTGGGTTGATTCCTACAAGTAGTCTTTAACATTTTAGTTCAAATTCTTCTCAAAGCAAGAAACATCTAGGAAGAAATGTGATGGGCAGTACTAGGCTACATGAGAAAGAGGAGAGAGAGCAGGATAAGGAGACCGAGTGTCTAATGAGTACATGGCATGGGGCTGTGAGGGGGGCTTACGGATTCGGCAAAGTCTTGGAACTCTTGTCAATGCCACTTTGAAGTTAATGGATGACATGCAATTAAAAAGTCTGGGCTAAAAATTCAATCTAATCCATTTGAGTAGGGAATCTGTGGATGCAGGATTAATTTTTTTACCCTCCGATAAGACCATGCCTTTTCCAAAAACTCCACACAGGATTGTCGAGAATTAGTGTATATTAATAGGTAGAAATGCACTCTTCTGACTGCCTTTTTAATTTGACTTAATTTGAGGAAAGCAGCATTCATAAACCGTCTTCATGAGGAAATGGCTAGGTTGAATACCTGTACCTAATCATGGATTTAAGACAAGCTCTCTTAAACAACTGCCTGAGGCTCCACGGTCTGTTGGAAATAATATCTGTTTGAACTCGGGGATAGTGTAGAGAGACTACATTTACGGCTAGCGGCTGGATACATTTGACTGTTAGTGTTCGGCGTAACAGTTTGGGGTCTGGAATAGCCATCTGGGAGAGTTGCCAGGTTGGGTCCTGACAACCAATTTAAACACGGGGGGTGGTGTGAGGCTATTATTCCAGAATGTAGGCACAGCTACAGTAGATACAGAGTAGGAGGGACTAACATCTCTCTAAGCACTTCTCACATCTCCGAAACAGTTCTCATTGAGACTGTCTCTAAAGACATTGCTCTAGCGTTGTTCTCCACCGAATAACATTAGATCCTTGCCCTCCGGGAATCTGTCATCATCCCACTGGTTATAGAGATGTTTATTTAAGATATTAACATACGGTTGAATTCATCTATAGAGATATAAACTCCCCCTATGTAATGTTTCATCAGCTTGTGGTACTCCTTGGGCACATGAAGGTTACTATTGAACATGATTTGTTTGGTAATTACTCACTATAAACTATTGGGCTGTGTCCTCCTTTCTTTGTCCTCATTGCYTCACATTTTGAAAATAAGGCCCTCTTTTTATTGCCCTGGGATTGCTGTGCGCCATCATTAGTCAGGAGGGAGATATTCCACCACCCTCTCTTATTTAGTCGTCCTCGAGGGACGTCCTCAGCACGGTAATCACTATTGCCCTGGTTTTGCCAATGAACCGTCAGCGTGAGTGCAACGTTCATATTCATATTGGTATTTTTGGGGATTAAGATTTGATTTATTTCAATGTTTCCTCCAATGTATTGTTTTTCTGTGTGAACATCAGTTGCTAAGAACAACTCTCGTATCTCAAAGCACTTTCAGTGCAAAAAAAGAAAAATATATTTTTTAAACCACGTCTGCTCAGACTTCAGCTCTCCTCCTTCTCTAGAGTGACATTTAATTGACAAAAACAACATTGTCGGTAGTTCAAGTGCCAAGGCTTTGAGCATAAAGACCCCTGAAAGAATAGTATGATGAGCATGCACTGACTGAACCGTGTGTGTTCAGTACGTTCCATAGGGAACGGCTGATTTTATTCAACTTAAATAGGAGACATGCTTGTTTGAACACCGCAAATGACTTATGAAACGCTATGACAGGCCTGGCATAAGTGTGACAAAGGAAGTTAAAAAAAATAATACCATACATTATTTGTCACTGGCTGGAAATGATGGGCCAATTCAGTGCTCGGAACTCCCTCTCGTCTCACAAATGGCTAGCATTTATAGCTCGACAGAGAAGTCGACTGCGCTAAGTGAGGTGACAAGGTAGCTTGACAATTACATTTACATTTAAGTCATTTAGCAGACGCTCTTATCCAGAGCGACTTACAAATTGGTGCATTCACCTTATGATATCCAGTGGAACAACCACTTTACAATAGTGCATCTAACTCTTTTAAGGGGGGGGGGGGTTAGAAGGATTACTTTATCCTATCCTAGGTATTCCTTAAAGAGGTGGGGTTTCAGGTGTCTCCGGAAGGTGGTGATTGACTCCGCTGACCTGGCGTCGTGAGGGAGTTTGTTCCACCATTGGGGTGCCAGAGCAGCGAACAGTTTTGACTGGGCTGAGCGGGAACTGTACTTCCTCAGAGGTAGGGAGGCGAGCAGGCCAGAGGTGGATGAACGCAGTGCCCTTGTTTGGGTATGACAATGTTCGACGGGCTTTGTTTTATAGCCTGCTGTGTGTACAGCACTGCTACTGTAGATCCACTCCTAACCATCTGACATGAACACACACACACACACACAGAATTTGATGTCATCTTTACCCTCCATTGATATAACAAGAGATGTCACATTTTCAATACCTGGATTTAGTCCTTTATTTTTGGTGAAAAAAAGATGTATTACTGTGCCTCAGTCAAATAGTTACCTTTTGATCCGTGTAGTTGCAACCTGGAATCACACGAACTTTGAAGTGTTGTTTGTTAGACTTCTGTGTTTTTAGTGGTCTGTTTGTATACAGCGACATGTGGTTGGACARGATGTCATCACTTTTACTTCAACCTTGTAAGTTTGTAAGCGTAGGCAGTGCCCAGGATTAGCTTTTGTGTGTGTGTGATTGTTGTTAGAATTGATCAGGTTCATGTGTCAATAGAAACACAACTATAGGCTATAACAAAGCACATTCCCGCTGTCTCGGCGAGAATATATACATCTGCCATAGCAACCTGGAGAGAAAGCAGTTTTTCGTTTCTTAGAATGTGGAACATTTTCAGAATGGACCCAGCCTTCTATTATCTGAACCATTATGTTTCGTTATCCTTGTAGTCTCTGTAGGCAGACGGGTCGCCTCCCACATTAACAATGTTCCGACATGCACGTCTGCACAGACACAAAGCATCGGTTGGCATCGGTTGAACTGGATGAGCAAAATCTGTCTTATCCGTTTGTGCCCTGATGTACACATCCACACTGGACACAAAATTGAGTGTATTTAGCTTGTTTGAGTAGTTTGCATGAGCCATGACAACTAACATTGGTGTTACAAGCTTTCAACCACTGAATGGCTGTAGCTATAATTAGTTGAACTATCTGCATCTGAAATTGTGTCCTCTGTCCATGTTTTTGAGGGGATTCTTTTTTCAAAAGCACAATTCCTGCTCACATTTTTAAGCCCCACCTACCCAAATTCGTGATTTATTGGGAGAGTTGTCTGTTGGAAGAGCACTCTCCCTGGAAGATTTTTTTCAAAGTTGCCAAGACAATCCCCCATGTCCCCGTTTCCGAGACTAGTATCTTTGGCCATGCTTCTGTGGAGGATGATACATTGTTGCCTGGAGTGAAAGTATTCCAATATTCAGCGAAAAAAGGCCCGGCAGTCATCCACACAAACACTGTCCTCTGCTCAGTGTAAACATACACTGTCAATCAGAGGAGATAAATAATACGTCGGGTTTGTCAGGTTTTGGCCAGGACTGTTCTGMTTTTTTGTCACTAGATGTCCCCATTGCACCTTTTTTGTACCTTTTGTTTTTCCCTTGCTCTAATTATTGTTTGCACCTGTATGTCGTTCCCTTGTTAGTATTTAATCCCTGTGTGTTCCTCAGTTCCTTGCTCAGTGTTTGTATGTTAGCACCCAGCCCCAGCCCAAGCCTTGTTGTGAACATATATTTTTCTCTTGTTGGATTTTCCAGAGGTTCTCTGGTTTTGTTCTTTTGTATTTTGTATTAGTCTTTTAAGGTTTGTTTTTCCCTTGCTGTTTTTACCACTTTGTGGATTTCTTTGTATTTTGGAAGATATCTATTTTTTTATTAAAACCACCATCTCTAGTACTGCTGTGTCTGCCTCATCTTCTGGGTTCTGCCGATTTAGTGACTGTTTCTCGCACCGGGTCCTGACAGGGTTCTTATAGTTTGCCAAGCTTAGGACCTTGTAATGGATAGAAAATATTMCCTCCAGCATGAGCAGTTGAGAGTCGATATCAGACCCAAATAGTAGTCCTTTTTGGATATTGTTGCTTTACATAATTACCCCTGATCTTTTGTCACGCCCTGACCGTAGAGAGTGTTTTTTTGTGTCTATTTTGGTTTGGTCAGGGTGTGATTTGGGTGGGCAGTCTATGTTCTATGTTCTATGATTTTCTATGTGTTTGGCCGGGTGTGGTTCTCAATCAGAGGCAGCTGTCTATCGTTGTCTCTGATTGAGAACCATACTTAGGTTGCCTTTTCCCACCTGTTTGTGTGGGTAGTTGTCCTTGTTTAGTTGCCTGTGAGCACTACGTTGGCTTCACYGTTCGTTTTGTTGTTTTGTGAGTTTGTTAAGTGTTCTTCGTTTAATAAATAGAAGAATGGATTCGAATCACGCTGCGCCTTGGTCCACTCCTTTAAACGGCCGTGACATCTTTGCTTTACTGTTATCCGTTATTTTAAAACATGCTTCTATGCCATTTCTAAGTTGCATACACGTTTATGTTAAATAGAGCCATCTGTCTCCGCAAGAAGAAAAATATAATCACCCGTGTTTTATTCATGTGGTTTTCTCTTCTAATGCTTCTTTAGAAAGTTGTTATGTTGAGATGAGGATTCTTTATCTCCGGGGTCATCAGTAACTTAGCTGGCTTCTCACCTCGGCAGTGGGTCTGCAAAGTCCCAGTGGAAAGCAGCATGAATGATCACTTGATGAATCATGACCCCTCGTTCGGAATTGAAGATATATCGCTGTCTTTACTCTTCTGAAGGGCAACTTTGAATCCCACAGTGGGGTAGTGCTACTGTCTGTATATCACAAGGAAACAAGGTCACGCTGACAACAAAGGGAGTAGAATATTGTTATAGAATCTCATCGCCTTTGTCTGAATGTGAAACCACTTTCAGAATGTTATCTCAATCAATACATTGTCTCGGAGTATAATATAGMCTCAATTAGCATTAAGTGGTATAACACTTTCAGAATTGTTGTGCTGTTGTAAACTGCAGATATACAACATTATTTCAGTTAACAAACATAAGATCACTCTGCTTAAAAATAAGTATTCTGAAATGAACAGGGCATTTTCTTATTCTATTCAGTAGGACTTGAACTCATTAAGTTAAAAAACGTTTTCCCATATGAATGTGCACCCACTCCATATCAGGTGCTTCTCATAAGGTGCCTCATTATTGTCCCTTCTCTGTTCCCCAGCTTTCTGATTAGAACCACAGACAGGTAGCTGTCAATCAGGCTATGTAGATCAGAGCAGAAGCTATGCAAACACCATGTAATTGGTTTTATTAATCGAATATATCTGAGGACAAGTACTCATGCTGGATGTGAAGGCTTTTTTTATTTACAGAGAACCTCCAGCGTCTTCCTCCTTTGATCTGTGAATTGCTGGTAACGCTTGATTTCCCCTGAATGGGAACCAGTCTGCAACACTGTCCTCTCTCATTGCAGTATCTTCTCCGAGTGCACTGGGTAATGCAACAACATGATTTTCTGCCCTATGAAACGTACATAGAATGTAATAGCTTTTTTTTTTCTCCATAAATAKATGTATTTTCATGTTAGTTATTTTGGGAGTAAGTGTGTAGATGCACTTTGGTGGAAGCCAAGAGTTCACTTCAACTTAGTTGTAGTGGCTCATTGTGGGAATCTCTGCTCTTTTGAAAACCTATGGAGACATTTTGAGAAAGCACATCATTTTGCCAATACAAGTTTTATTTTCAGTGATGGTCAAAAAGCAGGTGGTCCATGTGCCACAGGAGGCAGTTTATATTTTAGTGTAAATTCACTCAGTACTCTGTACCACACCAACCACACACCTGTCAAATCGTCAGTTGACTTTTTGTTTTCAGAAGCCAGCTACTGCCCCTTTTTATATCTTCCGTCTATAGTAACCACCCACTTGGACCATGAAGAGCGATTTGATCTGTACTAAATATATAAACTCAGTAAAAAAAGAAACGTTCCTTTTTCAGGACCTTGTCTTTCAAAGATAATTCGTAAAAATCCAAATAACTTCACAGATCTTCATTATAAAGCGTTTAAACTCTGTTTCCCATGCTTGTTCAATGAACCATAAACAATTAATGAACATGCACCTGTGGAACGGTCGTTAAGACACTAACAGCTTACAGTCGGTAGGCAGTTATGAAAATTTAGGACACTAAAGAGGCCTTTCTACTGACTCTGAAAAACACCAAAGAAGATGCCCGGGGTCCCTGCTCACCTGCGTGAACGTGCCTTAGGCATGCTGCAAGGAGGCATGAGGACTGCAGATGTGGCCAGGGCAATAAATTGCAATGTCCATACTGTGAAACACCTAAGACAGCACTATAGGGAGACAGGACGGACAGCTGATCGTCCTCGCAGTGGTAGACCACGTGTAACAACACCTGCACAGGATCGGTACATCCGAATATCACACCTGCGGGACAGGTACAGGATGGCAAAAACAACTGCCCGAGTTACACCAGGAATGCACAATCCCTCCATCAGTGCTCAGACTGTCCGTAATAGGCTGAGAGAGGCTGGACTGAGGGCTTGTAGGCCTGTTGTAAGGCAGGTCCTCACCAGACATCACCATCAACAACGTTGCCTATGGGCACAAACCCACCGTCGCTGGATCAGACAGGACTGTCAAAAAGTGCAGATTCACGTTTATCGTCGAAGGAATGAGCATTACACCGAGGCCTGTACTCTGGAGCGGGATCGATTTGGAGGTGGAGGTTCCGTCATGGTCTGGGGCGGTGTGTCGCAGCATCATCGGACTGAGCTTCTTGTCATTGCAGGCAATCTCACCGCTGTGCGTTACAGGGAAAACATGCTCCTCCCTCATGTGGTACCCTTCCTGCAGGCTCATCCTAACATGACCGTCCAGCCTGACAATGCCACAGCCATACTGCTCGTTCTGTGCGTGATTTCCTCCAAGACAGGAATGTCAGTGTTCTGCCTTGGCCAGCGAAGAGCCCGGATCTCAATCCCATTGAGCACGTCTAGGACCTGTTGGATCGGAGGTTGAGGGCTAGGGCCATTCCCCCCAGAGATGTCTGGGAACTTGCATATGCCTTGGTGGAAGAGTGAGGTAACATCTCACAGCAAGAACAGGAAAATCTGGTGCAGTCCATGAGGAGGAGATGCACTGAAGTACCTAATGCAGCTTGTGGCCACACCAGATACTGACTGTTACTTTTGATTTTGACCCCCCCTTTGTTCAGGGACACATTATTCCATTTATGTTAGTCACATGTTTGTGGAACCTGTTCAATTTATGTCTCGGTTGTTAAATCTTATGTTCATACAACTATTTACACGTTAAGTTTGCTGAAAATATACGCAGTTGACAGTGAGAGGACATTTTCTTTTTTTGCTGAGTTTAGTAAGACTGCTATTAAAAGCCCCAAACTTTGAATGGTTGCCAGGTGACCTAATTCCACTTTTTAATATAAAAAGAAAACAGTCAGCTCATGCCTCAGAAGGCTGAATGGCATTTTGTAGACTGTGGTGTTGGTATTAGCTCAGTCTTGTTGAGTCGTCGAAGGGAGATGGTAGCAGAGCACAAACTGAAGGGCCCATGGTGCACACTAGATGAATACCTGCAGTCTCCAGAGAGAGGGGGAGATTGCTGTTGTCTTTTTGAAGGATGAGCAAGATTTTCGCACGCTCAGTTCAATTTTGTTCGCTCAAGTAGAAGTTATCTTTCCAGAAATGAAGAATTGAGAGTTTTGGTATCAGTGTTGTAGCTTTTAAATATGTTTGTTCCCCAAAAAGGTGAAGATGAACTAAATGTAGTTCAGAAAATMATAAGTGTTAACAATTGGCTGACGGACGGCAACAAGGTGGCATGTTGAATGACTTGTTTTGAGGTGAAAGCCCATGCATTGTCAAAGTTGTTTGTAGAGAATTAGTTGCACTTTGACAATACCATTTTTCTATTGGTCCCTGTACTGCTTTAATGGTTAACTCTGTGTTGTAGATGAGTATGAAAGATTAAGTGTCTGTCGTCCCGACTATCAGGTCTCCGTTTTAACAGAGACAGATCGATAGGATTATGCCTTTGCAAGAAAGCTAAGAAGGCTTAACCTTTAAATTGATCATTGATTTCCCCCTTCTCATTTGAGTCAAATTATTAGAATTGTATGTCCCAGTCAGTTTTAAACTATATTGCTAATGTCTGCAAATGTCATAGAGGGGAAGTAGTCAAGAGAATCTAATGTTTGGTTTAATATCTGGAACGCTTTATTGCTTATCTGGTTCGGTTAAGAGTGGTCTTGTCTCAGAGGGTTGATAATGTCATGCATATGCTGGGACAGGACTTGTCCACACTTTTATATAGTAACATGTGGATGATTAGCTATGACCTTGAAACCTTGACCCCAAATAATGGGCAGCAGGTAGCCTAGTGTTTGGCCAGTAACCGAAAAGTCGTTTGTTCCACTTGTCGGCTTGGGTATTTGAACCATCTATCGATGTGCCCTTGAGCAAGGCTCTTAACCCTGATTTGCTCCAGGGGCGCCGTACTACTATGGCTGACCCTGTAAAACAACACATTTCACTGCACCTATCCGGTGTAGAGTGCCTTCAGAAAGTATTCATACCCCTTCATGAATTCAAAATGGATGAAATATTTTTTCCCCTCACCCATCTACACACAATAAATACCCCATAACGACAAAGTGAAAACATGTTTTCAGAAATTTTTGCAAATGTATTGAAAATGAAATACAGAAATACCACATTTACATAATTATTCACACCACTGAGTCAATACTTTGTAGAAGCACCTTTGGCAGTGATTACAGCTGTGAGTCTTCTAAGAGCTTTCCAAACCTGGATTGTGCAACATTTGCCCATTTGTTATTTTCAAAATCCTTCAAGCTCTGTCAAATTGGAACATTCGCTGTCMTCTTGGTAAGCAACTCCAGTGTAGATTTGGCCTTGTGTTTTAGGTTATTGTCCTGCTGAAAGGTGAATTAATCTCCCAGTGTCTGGTGGAAAGCAGACTGAACAACATTTTCCTCTAGGATTTTGCCTGTGCTTAGCTCCATTCCGTTTCCCTTTTATCCTGAAAACTCCCTAGTCCTTGAATTTGCCTCAAACATAACACTTTGTATTCAGGACAAAAAGTTAATTGCTTTACCACATTTTTTGCAATATTACTTTAGTGCCTTGTTGCAGTTTTCTCCTATCACAGCCATTAAACTCTGTAACTGTTTTAAAGTCAACATTGGCCTCATGGTGAAATCCCTGAGTGGTTTCCTTCCTATCCGGCAACTGAGTTAGGAAGGACGCRTGTATCTTTGTAGTGACTGAGTGTGTTGATACACCATCTAAAGTGTAATTAGTAACTTCACCATGCGCCATGATATTCAATGTCTGCTTTTTTTATTTTTATTTACCCATCTAGCAATAGGTGCCCTTCTTTGCAAGGCATTGGAAAACTTCCCTGGACTGCTCGACTGAGGGACCTTACAGATAATTGTTTGTGTGGGGTACAGAGATGAGATAGTCATGAAATAATTATGTTATACACTATTATTGCACACAGAGTGAGTCCATGCAACTTATTATGTGACTTATTAAGCAACTCTTCACTCCTGAACTTATTTAGGCTTATTTAGGGGTTGAATACTTATTGACTCAAGACATTTCAGCTTTTCATGTTTAATTCATTTGTAAAAATTTCTAAAAAGACAATTCCAATTTGGCATTATGGTGTATGTGTAGGCTAGTGACAACATTTTTCAATTTAATACATTTTCAATTCAGGCTCTAACACAAGAAAATGTGGGAAAAGTAAATGGGTGTGAATGCTTTCTGAAGGCACTGTATGTGAATACAACATATTTTTGGTATTTATTTATTTTTAATGGTTTTGCCAGCTCCTGTAATAATGATCTGTACACTGTAGCTTTTGTTTATTGTACTGTAGTAAAATGAGCTCCAAATGAGATCCCAGTGGATATKTGTGGCTTTCCAATTGGAGTTAATCAATAAGATGCCTAGCGTATCCCCACGCTAACTTAACACTAAAGCCAAGCATGTCATGAAAATAAAATATGTATTGTCATTCATATTTACAGTATATCTACCCAACCCAAATGTCTTCCATCTTTTTGACTTTTGTTTCGGTTCCAGCTGCCACCCAATTCTAGGACTGGGCGATATGGGCAAATATCATATCAGGGTATAAAAATAAATAAAAAATGACGGTATTTGACGATATTTTATGATTTTTAATAATAAAAGTTCTAAATTTGCTTCATGAGTAGTGCATGACCCTAAAGTGACAACAGATACATTCTAAGTGATTTCAATGGCCCTTTCTCCATTCTGATTGTTTTATACTGGTCAATCAAACCACAACCAAAAATACTTTTCAGCATTTTCATACATTTCTGCATTTCTTGCACTAATTTGAGATCATTTCCACACTGCKAGGTAGTGTTGCACGATATGGGCAAACAACCTGCACCTTATTTTGAACGAAATGTTGCAGTTGCGATTTGACTTGTGATTTAGAGCAAAACACTTTGGTGAACAGTTGGTATCATGGAAATAGAATGATTACTCAAATTCTATAGTTGGAATATAATAGTGAGCACTTTGAATAGTGTTGCCAGGGAAGAGTTGTGACAGGGTAGGAACCAAAGTGTTGACAAGTGTCTCCTAGGGGACCCTATAATCTTTGGCTACATTGAATATTTTCTCTTAGCTACTTAGCTAACATAGTCATGCTTCGTATATTCATCTTTGATTTAGAAGATACTGTTGCACAAACAACATGCTGATTTAGGTTTACACCATCAATGATATTATGAAGCTGTATAGCTAATTACGTTTGCTCTCACTCAGTACATTTATTAGCTCGCTAGCCAGCTAACTAGCAATTAGCATTAGCGGCTAACAAGCTTTAGGCCCAACTTGCTAAGAAAAGACAAACTAGCTGTTTGCAGATGTAAGGAACACAAACGACTAGTGTTATTATAGAACGCTAGTGGGTTTATATTGTGAGTGAAAGTGAAAACAGCATCGTTGTCATCAACATTGTTGCATGCTCTACATTGACCATGCAGACAACACAAGTGTCTGGTGGTCGAGGAACAACAAATGCGCTCCTTGAGTGACAGGGGGCAGTGCTAGGTCTGTGTGGAAAGCAGCATGGAGAGAGAGAGAGCGGAGAGAGATGACTCAAGTAGCAAGGTAAACTATAAAAATCGATGTTACACACAGCGTATTCCATATAACAAACCAAACAATCAAATACCATTATAGAAGGTAAAGTAAACACCCAAACCGGTCCGTGCATCAATACCATTATATTGTAAAATATGGTATACCGCCCAGCCCTACCCAATTCTGATATTTTTTTCACTAATTGTCCTTTTAACCAAACAGATCAGCTCCGAAAAGATCTGATGTGATTGGTAAATGGGCCTATTAGCTCCTGAGTGGTGCTGTGGTCTAAGGCACTGCGTCTCAGTGCCAGAGGCATCACTACAGACACCCTGGTTCGAATCCAGGCTGTACCACAACCGGAAGTGATTTGGAGTCTCATAGGGCGGCGCACAATTGGCCCAGCGTTGTTAGGGTTTGGCCTGTGTAGGCCGTCATTGTAAATAAGAGTTTGTTTTTAACTGACTTGCCCAGTTAAATAAAGGTTTTTAAAAATAAATATATTTTAGAGAAAAGATATGAGTTAGGCTGCCTGTATAAACACAGCGCTTGACAGCTAATTAAAA
This sequence comes from Salvelinus sp. IW2-2015, assembly GCF_002910315.2. Lineage (NCBI taxonomy): Eukaryota > Metazoa > Chordata > Actinopteri > Salmoniformes > Salmonidae > Salvelinus > Salvelinus sp. IW2-2015. Next base: position 33,985,007 of record NC_036848.1, on the reverse strand, counting down.
CTAAGGCAAACATCGGTTTCAGGTTCACACAGCCTATAATTCTTCATTATCTCCCCACAGCAGGCATTAACCCTGAAGGGGAGGAGAAATTGTTGCCCAATGCCCATTGTTGTCAGCTGCTTTCCCGCTCATTTCTTCTCACATAAAAGATATATCCTTCTTAATAGGATGGCGGTGTGACCTTTGAGAAAACAGTGAAAAGTCACATTTCTCATCAATCATTGCTTGGGACGGTTGAGGCGGTTGTCATGGGTGACATTACCCTGTAATGTTCAAAACAGCAATGCTTGTCTTCATCTATGGCACTTATATGTTTGTCTTTATCTATAGGACTTTGTCTTCACATAGAGAATGCATACAGAGCTTTTAATCAGCTGTCAGTTTTGGCCTCTAGATGTTTGATTAACAAACACATTGAGCATCACTCAACCAACAATCCTCTAACCAGCCATCACTACAGATGTAGGGTCTTAATTTGATCAGCCTGGTGCAGGAATTCCTGCAAAGCAGGAATTTTAAAACTTGTAGTGTATTTGCAGTTTAAAAAAGCTGTTTGTAATTTCCACTTTGAAGTTTGTAATTTCCACTTAGAAATTTCAGACTTGATTCAATTGCAAAAAATGTATCAACCCCTACAAAAATGGACCATTAATTATAATCAACATAAAAATGCACATTTCCATTTGCTGCAGGATTATTTGTAGCTCAGAATTCTGAACAATATTTTTTAATTAAAAAAAAAATATCTGTGAAAATATTAAAATCGAAAGATAACCTTTTCATAAAAATGTTGCTCAAAACCATAATAAACTTCTCTCTTGCAGGTGCTGGCATTGTGGCCGAGAGGAAAGATATGCTTTTTGATCAAGAAGAAACAACCTAGGTATGTCTTGATCTTCCTTGTTTGTTGTTTTACCATCTGAATATAATTCTTGATGCCAGCCTTGCCAGGGGTCCCCAAACTTTTTTGGCTCACAACCCCAGTTTGTATCTGAAAATTCTCGCGAGCGCAACCATGTGAAAAAAAAAATGATGTAATTAACAGCCAATGCTTTCTTTTACTTTTTTACTTTTTTTTAACAGCCAATCATACTGTATACTTTTAATGTGGGCCTATGACAGTCAATTYCAAATGAGTCTGACAGAATTGATCTTATCTCACCACCACTAAGAGACGGGTGTGCTTGATGCACGTCACGTCGGAGCTTCTCAGAGTCAGTGCGCACCTCATTTCTCCTGTCACATCCAACCTCGATCAATATTTTTTTTAAATGCAGACGGGAGCACTGAATCAGCGTACGATGAGTTTTAGTACTTGGAGGGAGACGGCACAGTATTCACTTTGAGTCAAGAACTCCTCCATAGTGACCCGTAAATGTGTTGGCTGCAGCATTCAGTCACTTGACAGCTCGATCAGCTGTTCGATTTCACTTACCGGCATGTCAACTAAGCCAGGATCACAGTGAAACAGATTTGGTCAATCATCTGTCACATTTTGGGGTATTTCCGCTGCATGCCCGCATTCAGTTCAGTAAGTCTGTTACATAGGCAAGGAGACACATTTATTTTTTCACAGAAAGTCAACAAAGTCTCTTTTTTACATCCATTGCGAATGACAAAAGTTCCTCTCTCAATTAAAAAAATATTTACAAAACTCCCCCTCGATAATCACCAAGCCTCATTGTGAAATTGAACATTGTCATGCTCTGATCACATATCTCCACATAGTTTTGCGAACAGGTGTGAGCGATGTAGTTTACAATCAAAGTTACCTGCTGCTTTTCTCAGAGTTCTGCACTCAGCTCTTTTGCCGCCAGTTGCTCTTGGTGTATCCATTATAGCTCAGTGGGTGTGTCATCCAATGCGTCCATATGGCAGAGGGAGACATATTCATAACTAGAGTGCAGAGGCCTGCCCGCCGTTCCGCCATAGATGGAGCCCCATCTGTGCAAAAGCCCACCATTCAATTCCARGGAATCTGTTTTTCGTCAATACAGCCACGCAGCACACTGAAAATCCCCTGTGCCGTTTAATGCTTGAGAATCGTGAGACAGAACAATATGTCCTCGTGAATAGCGTACCCCGACGTGTAGCGAACAAAAGTCAATGCATGGGCATCTAGGCCCTCACAGCTAAGTCCGTTTGGAGAGCATATGCTGGGGAGTTTTTGAGTCGTTCAGTAGAGATTTCCTCTTGATTTCTAGTTCTAGCCTAAATTCTTAGTTTCATAGTGTTATTTGACAAAGGTATCGATGTGAGTTTCTGTACCTCTGCCTGCCTCTCCACACATGGTTTTCACCATAGCAATTGCGGCCAGTAATGTCAATTGCGGCCAGTAATATCAAAGTCTCTGCAATAGTGTGTGGTTTCATAGTGTATAGAGCCTAGCCATTCACCATGGGAATGATTCAAGTGCAACGGTCAAGTGCGGCCTTTTCCCACAATCTAAGGGCACTTCTCTGGTTGAAATTTTACTCTTAGATTTGAATCATTTTCATTTCGATGTTTAAGGTTAACCACATTACAATGATTTTGAGCGACAAAGACTATATTTTAATATATTTTTTTTTTTACCAGGATTTTGGAAATTCTTCCACGACCCAATTTGCATATCAGGCGACCCCACYTGGGGTCGCGATCCCTCGTTTCGGAACCGCTGAGTCATGCTCATGTCATTGTTTGAGCTCATCCAGGATGTCTCATTGTTTTTCGCAAATTTTATGTATTTTGTATCATATTTTATAACTCCTTATGTATATGACCACTGGTGGAGCGAATCAAGAGCCAGGGCTCTCAGAATCTGTCTACTAGCTATATGCTAAGACCTCAATTGTCAGCAATAATAGACATACAGCACRAACCTGTTATTTTCCCTGTGAAAGATAATGGAGTGATAGGTTCGTCCCTCATCACAGAGGACAAGTGACCTTGAATGGTGAGGGCGGGTGGCCAGATATGGTAGAGCAGAAGACCACCTCCACTTCTCACTCTGGTGGTTTGGAGTGCTCAGAGCACATTGCTGGACCTGTGTTAATGATGTCGTATTGCTTATCTGTGGCATACAAGTGTGCATTTTTTTTGCCCAGTGCTAAAACTTAGCCCAGGGTTAACAAATGCTTGTGTGAACACAGGCTAAGCTAGCCTAGGGCCAGTCTAGCCTCTGGCTAAGTACAATGTAGTGTGAAAAGGCCTTTAATTGAATCCTCAAGTGTCACGGAAACGCCTATGAACATGATGTAGACGTTATCCTGAAAACTCTCATGTTCTGGGAAGATATACTGAAAACACACATACAGGTACACTCTGAAGACATAGAAAAAGATATATAACATTAGCACAGACCAACCACCGTGAGCCCTATCTAACCCTTCACAGGGTCAAAGTTCAGTAAAGATTTAGACACTAGGTGTAGGAGGAATGGTACTGTGCTCTGAGCTGTTCGCAGCACCATTCTATACAGTGTGGGCAGGGATGGTATACAACATAAAACGGTGTAGATTGCTCCTTTGTAACACACATTAATATTCACGGTGAATTGATGGGCTTTGCCATTTAGATTGAGTGGGACCGTAAAGGTGTCTAAGTAAGCAATTCGTAAATATATTGCAAAAAACATTCCACAAAATCTGTCAGCTGCCACCACTGCATTTATAGAGGTGCTGCTGCCTTGTAATGGGGGACCTTGGGTGTCCTTCCACTTCACTTGTAATTAGTTATATTAGTGCAAGTTCCCTGGAACGGCTCCTGGCCCTGTATGCCTTGGGTCTCTCAGGTACCACTGACTGGCAGCACAGGCAGGTGGTAGTAATCTCCAGTAATCACCCTCTCACAGTTTCTCTGGAAACAGCAGATATAATGACTTTGGGCTTTTCAAAACTTCAGACACACATTTTTTTTATACACTCGCTCCAGCGTTGCCATGACTAAAGTGAATAGTCGTCTGGTTTTTGGTGTACTCGTGCTCTTATCTGAGGATTCCAAGGCTCAGACTGAGTCCTGCTGGCTGGTCGTTTATTAAAGACACTGTAAATAAATGTGGATCTTTCCAAATGATCTCTCCTGAGGAAGCAGGTTTTAAAAATATTCCCCCAACCRCGAAAAAGGACGGAACACAATAAAACATAACAGATGAATGACACTTACAGATCTAGGATCTTAATTTGAGCCAGTTTGCTACACCAGGAAATGGTTATGTAGATTATAATTAGTGGTAATGTAGGGTTTGATAAATGTTTTGTTAGGGAAAATCATGTCTAACATTTTAAAGTGGAAATTACAAACTTCAGAAGCCTTTTTAAAACTCGAATACACTACAAGTTTACATTTCCTGCTGAGCAGGAAAATTCTCAGCAACAAAAGAGTGATCAAATGAAGATTCTACATCTGTACTCACACCTACCCTCACGTTCATATCCATTGTGAAATTTCCTTTGTCCCTTTTATTATGCTTGATAGGCAGCCACGAATCACGCTCTAAGTATAGATTTACTGTAGGCTGTCACCGAATGTGCACAAATTTCATAACATACGGTACATATGAACTCCCAACACATTGTCAGTGGAGACCAAGGCAAAAATAAGTCACAACTTACACACAACTCCACAGTAACTTTGTAGTGACATTTGGAAGCTGTGTGTGTGTGTGTGTGTGTGTGTGTGTGTGTGTGTGTGTGTGTGTGTGTGCCTGCTGTAGCCAGCTCCGGCCCCAAGGGCACCTAACTGCCACCGGAGAAGGAGCAATTAGCACTGTTATAATGGACCACAGAGCCAGAGCCCGCCTCGCAATCCTCCACATGCGTCATCTCTCTCCAGCAGACCTACACTAACTAAGACACAGGTTGAAGCTCCGGGATGGGACACAAGGTGTTACTTGGAATGTAAAGAAAGAAATGTAGCCAACAACCGAACCACATGTTGGTGTGTACGGGAATGGCAGTGGGTGAAAGTTGAACCACGAGAGTTGTTGAGTAGCTCAGAGATAGCGAGCGCGAGAGAACGAGAACGAGAGCGAGAGAGATACAGGAATCTGTGGACAGGTGGCCGGCGATGAGGGACCCTGATACCGATGAGGGACCCTAAGCCCTGATCAGACCCTGATACCGTGATGGGATTTCAAGACCTTGATGTCTTCGGACCACTGTGGAGATTTGTAGTCTTAAGTACTGTACCGTATATGGGTGTTAACTTTACGTATAGACCCAGTGTTCAATCACTAGTGTCCCTCCTACAGCATAATAGCTTTGCACACAGCATTGTGTCTACATACTGTCATTGGGCTAAATACCCTTTATTGGGATGTGTTATTATCCAATGACACAGTAGTAGCATATTTGTCACCACTTAACATACTGAGCGGATTTACTTGAGGTCTGTCTTTGAGCCAAAGCATTGTCAGCACCATGGAGAGCTCCAACACACACTCTTTGCTCCTGCCCGATGGCAAGTGTCAGCTAACAACATGGGTCAAAAGAAATGGCAGCYGTTACATGCTGGTGGTTCTGTACAGTAGCTACACATATTGAATTGTATTCTGTGTCCATTGCACTTGAGATGGACTAAATCCTTTGTGAAGCAAAATGACATATTGTTGAACAGCTGCCATTTGTTTTGCTGTGCGCAAAATGCCTGAACATATGTATTTCATTAGCCTCAGGCTGTGATAAAGGGCCTGTGTGCTCATATAGAATATATTCATATCAGTGTTTTACACCTTTCAAGCATGAATCCACTAGCTTATATGAGGGTGGATTGGTTTCTGTGTTAATTGAAAATGTGACATTTTAATTTCAGTATGTACATATACATTACAAATGTGTACATATATCCATTACTTACAGGGATATTTGCATATTAGGTCCACACATTGCCTTATTATAATGTGAGGCAACAGTGCATCCAAAACCCTGTGTGTTCCTCTGCAAGGGGGAACGCCATTGCAGAGAGGAGCTTTTAAAAGCTGGTACAAATGACCTACTAGTGTACCATTATTGCTATTCTTGCTTTCCAAATAACACATTCATTACTGCTGGCACAACAAACCTAGGCAGTCCAATTGAAGACGTCATTGAGGCCTGTATAATTTCAATAACCATGAGAAGAGTACATTTAGTCTCTGCGTTGGGCAGAGTGTCAAATATTTATTGCCTGTCTGTAGATTGGCTCCTATAGTCTCTCTCTTGCTCACTCTCTCTCTCTTGTTCTCTCTCTATCTCTCTCTCTCTCTTGCTCTCTCTTGCTCTCTCTCTATCTCGCTCTTGCTCTCTCTATCTCTCTCTTACGCTCTCTCTCTCTCGCTCTCACTCGCTCTCTATCTCTCTCGATTGCTCTCTCTCTCTCTCTCGCTTGCTCTCTCTCGCTTGCTCTCTCTCGCTTGCGCTCTCTCTGCTCACTCGCTATTCCCTGCTCGCTATTCTCTCTCTCGCTTGCTCTTCTCTCGCTTGCACTCTCTTGCTCTTTTGATCTCTCGCTCTCTCTCTACTCTCTCTTGTCTTCTCGCTTTCTCTTCTTGCTTTCTCTCTCTCTCTTGTTTCTCTCTCTTTCTTGCTTTCTCTTCTCTTGCTTTCTCTTTCTCTTGCTTTCGCTCTCCGCTCGCTTCTCGCTCTCTTCTGCTCTCTCGCTCTCTCTGGCTCTCTCCTCTCTCTGCTCTCTCGCTCTCTCTGCTCTTCGCTCTCTTCTGCTCTTCGCTCTCTCTTGCTCTCTCGTCTCTCTTTCTCTCTCGCTTTCTCTTGCTCTCTCTCTCCCTGTCTCTCTCTGCTGTGTGTTGAAGGCTCTCTTTATTGTTGGCACAATTGCCATCCAGGTAGAAATTGTAAATGTGTCAAGTTCCCATAAATAAGACTGGAAGGTTGTTTATTTTTTGCTTGACTTTTATTGATGTGGATGTGTATGTTATGGTTTCGGTCTGCTGATTTGCTAGGTAATAGAGGCACCTGCATCTTAGATTGAAATTACCTCATACTAGTTCGTTTTGTTAATTCTACAGTAAACATCTGAAGTTGTAAATTCATGTTGTCATGCTCCAGAGGGTACTTTTCAAGTCTGGAGAGTTTTAAATAATGGTTGAATTGATCTTCCCAGGTGTTACATAAAATACATATGGATGAATTAATAATTGTCTGTAGGAAACAAACATCTGCTTTCCAAATGGAGTCAACAAAGTGTGGAGTTTACCAAATTGTAGAATGCTTATCATTCAATCTGTAATATCTATGATGTCAGTTCCCTCGAATCATTGGGACTACTATTGCACCACAGACTGCGTTATCTTTTTTTTTATTGCCTTGTTGAGACATCCTACATTTTAAGTGCCATTTAAAATGAATACAACCATGCTCCCCATAATCCTGTCCATCATAACTACATCATTCAGGAAATACATACTTTGTGTATTGCTCGACTTTATCACAGTTGATTTGAAGGCCTTACTACTTACTGGTCCTTGTATTTCTGAATACCCTGGCGCAAACAGAATTTGATGTATCCTACTCACTGAACAGATGGACAGAATTGGTAAGCCTGAGCTATAATTGCACCCCCCCCCCTCCCCTACGCAATTTGGCAAGCGTAGCCCATAGGTGTAGGCTACAGTACTGTACTCACACAATAGTCAACAGTCTCTTGGCATTACAAAAACATGAAACACGTTGAGGAGTCACTAGTTCATTTAATAGGGTTTACAACACAGCTCATGCTTGGTTGTAGCCTGTGGTCTGCCCATAGTGCGCTGTCCGCAGCGGGGCGCATGTAGCGTATTCTGCGCATATAATCTAAGTGTGCCTTTTGTGTCCTAATTAGATTACGGCGTTCTAGTGCTGGTGTGAATGCATGGCTTCAAGGGACATTTGCTCTTTTAGCAGCGACGCTCAGATGAATACATGGAGCACCGCAAGGGGAATACTGTTTAGGCGCTCAAGTAGTCGAAGTCATCAATTCATACGAGCAAATTCCACACTGGCTACTTTGCCATTTCTCGTAGGAGGCGTGTGTGATTTCTGGTTCTGAAAGTCACTCTAGAACGGGGAACGGGAAAGCAAAGAAGACAGAGGGTGGCAGAGTTCCTGATGATGTTCAGGGATGCGTTTTGCCCTAAGAAGCACTACCTGAACGGGATGTACATGGCTTTAGAGCTAATATGGTAAGACTTTTTCTGCCAATTACTYTTTGAGAAGAAAAGCCTGTTTGAAAAACATGCGTTCTTAGGGTCTTACAGAATGATGTGCCAGTCTATTGCACCGTCCTACTGAAGTCAGTGTATTTTATCTCATAGACTGGTGGTCACTATTTGTCAAATTCATAGATTGGTCATCCTGGGTGAAGGATTCTTTGCGATATGACCTTATTTGCTGGGGATACTGTTAGCGTGTTATAGAACACATACACACGTGTAGACGGTTTTCCTCGACACGACACCACATATGCTACGTGAATGTAGTTATCCCATACCTGCAAAACTATATGGAATTCGTTAAATCTGACATTTTTTTCCAACAACACTCACGTGAATGAAAGCTTTACAATTCTGTGGTTCTCTATATCAAGTTTACATTTACACTATCCCGTCGTACATCAAGCACGCAGGATTATGCAACGGGTCATCCAATTACTGTGAACATTCTGTTGCCTTGTCTTTGTAGATGTAAGATAAAAGTAGCCTAGCTGCAAACGAAAGTGTCCCAAACTGATATGTGAAAAAGAGGGGTTAATTGCCAATGCTTCCAGAATTCTGTGTCTGTTTTTAGCAGGAGCAAAATAATAAAGACACTCACATTTGGATGTCTTATGAGGAATATGAATATTCTCCCTGCAGCATTTTCTCTGTGTTCATAGAAAGAATCAAAGATATTTGGCGCCGATGCCTTATTATGTAGCATTATGTCAGACTTTCGTCAAAGCAGTTCAAACTGAATGTGTGGAGTGACCCTTCCCGCCGTACCACCTGCCATATCTACCATATCCGGTTAAGCCAAGCCCTGTGGACAAGGAAGGCTTTCTCTTTAGGCACACAGTACATGGATTTACATAAGCTTATGTGCATTTGTGCATATATATATTTTGTAGACTAGCCTCATTTTCCAATCCATAACACCCTCTAGCTACTGTATCCATAATGTCAGTATTAACACTCATGATTAGCCTACATAAGTTGTGTACCTAACTGTATATTATGCATATATCAGTGTCATATTAACTCATGTGACCCCAAGTGTCAGCCTGCACACACAGCCCAGTAGTAGACCTAATCCACTGAGGGTACAAGTACAACTGTGGTCCCGTGTGGCTCAGTTGGTAGAGCATGGCYCTTGCAACGCCAGGGTTGTGGGTTCATTCCCCACGGGGGGACCAGGATGAATATGTATGAACTTTCCAATTTGTAAGTCGCTCTGGATAAGAGRGTCTGCTAAATGACTTAAATGTAAATGTGTTCAAACCTCTGTTATCATTGGCCCACATGCTGAACTACAAGAGTTCTCCAGTTTCTTAAGCCTAACCTCTGGGCTGTTAGTGATGGTGACCTTCTCCAAGTGTAAGATAAAAATGGTAACATCAAATTCACTTCTGATGTTTAGCCAGGTCACCGTGTTTACCATTTCAGATGTGTACACGTTGCCATGGGCCTCATCACTGATCTCAGTGAGTCAGTGAGTCAAAGTCAGGACACTTCCTGGTCAGGGTCAACGAGCCGCTCTTAGCATTTAACTGTTTCCTGATACTCGTTGAATTGCATTTCTGTCTCTCATTCAGTTGTCTTGTCTGTTTGTACTCAGTCGTATAGAGAGAGTGAATTGTAGAGGAGTTCAGCACTTGACTGTATCCATTTTTACATTTAGATAAAATTACTATATTTTTTTTAAAAGCCTTCAAATTCATTTTTGGATCATACACATAGTCAGACTGGTTGCCAATGGCTTGTTATAAGCTTTCTCTCTCTGTCATTAAGGACAATGGGTAATTGGATTCAGCCTGCTTTCAGGCCCTGCATTTAATGCTCTTTAAGTCTGGAGCCCCCTCATCAAATGAGGTTTCTTTAATTAGCTGTCCAGGGATGTTTGTCGCAACCATCCATCATTGCCACCTAGACCAATCTGTAGCCAGTAGCAGTGAACAGAACAGGGAGAAAGGAACGAAAGCGGGTACTCATTGAATAAGCTTGTCATTTAAAACAAATAGTCTTTGCTGTGTCTGTCTGTCTCCATTCTCCCCAAACCTGCATGGAGTCAGTTCACTTCCATCCAGAGGACGGAAGGGAAGAACAGAACACTGACGGAGAGGTTTGCCCTCTATCATGGAGGTTGAACGCTAGACCTTCAAACAGAGTATGTGAACYAGAGTCTGTGTTTTTGTTTTAGTGCTCCAGAACTCAGTCAAGGCTTTTGTCTTTGTCTCCTTCTCACTTTATGAGTTTTTCTTTGAGTTTATTATTGAGAGCCCCTTTTCTTAAAACACACCAAAATAACCAAATGTTCTTCTGGAAGCAGTCAGCTTTGAAAGTTGTTTTATACGATGGCGGGCTCACAGATTTTTCATCCTCTGCTTAGAAAAAGTCTGTTAGGAGGACACCCATCTAAAACAATCTATATTTTTTAAGTGCTCAAGCTGCCAAACTTTGTCTGACCAGCCAACTCTGCACGTGATGCTGAAAACATAGTGGAGGGTACTGTCAATGGTGCCTTAAGGGATGGCGGTAATGGGACAGCTGTTCAAGGTGCTGAATAGACTGGTGCTAATGGGGCTGCCGTCCATGGTGCTGAATAGCACTGGTGCAATTAGTGCTGCCATCCATGGTGCTGAATAGCACTGGCGCATTTGGGGCTGCTGATAGTACTGGAGATATACTGGTCCTGCTGAGGCTGCTATTATGATACATGGTGTTGACTAGTAATGGTGCTATCATATAGATCAGGGGTGGGCAAACTTTGTGGCTCAAGGGCCACATCGGGATTTTTAAATTCAACGGAGGGCCGCATTTTTTGGGGGACCAATTATTTGTTAAAATCAATTTGCGGGGACCCCCGAGTGGTGCAGCGTTCTAAGGCACTGCATCGCAGTGGCGTCACTACAGACCCGGGTTCGATCCCAGGCTGTGTCATAGCTGGCAGTGACTGGGAGACCCATGAGGCAGTGCATAGGAGAGAGTTTGGCAGGCCGAGACTTCTTTGTCCCATCAAGCTCTAGCGACTCCTGTGGCGGGCACGCTGACACACCGCCGGGTGTACGGTGTTTCTTCCGACACATTGGTGCAGCTGGCTTCCTGGTTAAGCGGGCATTGTGTCAAGAAGCAGTGCGGCTTGGCTGGGTTGTGTTCCATTTTTTAATAACGGATTTAATGGTGCTCCGTGGGATGTTCAAAGTTTCAGATATTTTTTAATAACTCAACCCTGATCTGTACTTCTCCACAACTTTGTCCCTGACCTGTTTGGAGAGSTCCTTGGTCTTCATGGTGCTGCTTGCTTGGTGGTGCCCGTTGCTTAGTGGGGTTGCAGACTCTGGGGCCTTTCAGAACAGGTGRATATATACTGAGATCATGTGACACTTAGATTGCACACAAATGGACTTTATTTAACTAATTATGTGACTTCTGAAGGTAATTGGTTAAACCAGATCTTATTTAGGGGCTTCATAGCAAAGGGGGTAAATACATATGCACGCACCAATTTTCTGTTAAAGTTTTTTTTTTTCATATCACTTCACCAATCTGGATTATTTTGTGTGTCCATTACATTAAATAAAAATAAAAATAAATTTAAATGACAGGTTGTAATGCAACAAAATAGGAAAAACACCAATGGGGATGAATACTTTTGAATACTTTTTTGAAGGTTGTACTGATTATAATGAGCTAATGCTAAGCTATTTGCCAGCTATGTGTGGCGCCATGTTTGTTGACATTATACAATGCATTCTGGGTGTCACGTAATCTGTCAGACCAAAGATGTTATAATGAGGTGAAGGAATGGTTCACTCATCTTTCGGGTAAACTTCCAGAAGTGAATGAAGGGAAGTGGATGATCGTAGATGACACACCCCCTTCAACATGCATACTATAAACAGACCAAACTCATCTTGTCTCCTCTTATTATCTTTGGTGATGGGGAAAATTAAACATTCCCGGCGCGCACAAACTACCCATCGTTGGATTACTTTTGATTTCTACAAAGTGTTTTACTCAATTATTTCGATCTATGGTGAGCTCACCTGTGATGTGATTAATTATAAATATTAATTGCTATTAGCTAATTCATTTCTGTCAGCCAAGAGTTATAAAAATATGACCGCTTGTGTTACGTCTATCTTTCCTCAGTTTGCGCTAGGACAAAAGTTGCCTACATTTTTCAGGTTGACTGATTGTGTTATGCTGTAGATASTTCTGTGAATGTCTGAACATTGCATCCAAAAATAAACTGGTCATATTCTGGACATAACTTTGTAAGGACTGTGTTTGTGCTAAATGTTTCTGTGAATAAAAAAACAGTGTGGCCAGCTCAAATGCTGAATGTTGGGTCAATCGAAAATGAACGTTCTAAATAAGCATTCTAATCAAGCGGTCTAATCACACTGGTTTGATTGCACGCAACAAGGACCACTATAGAATGATCACACACGTTTGTTGGTATGTGTGAAAAGGTTAACATTCGCAAGGCCGTGGGGCAAGATGGAATACCAGGGCACATACTCGGAGCAAGTGCTGACCAGCTGGCAAGTGTCTTCACTGACTTTTGAGGGTAGGCAACAACACATCCACCACACTGACCATCAACATGGGGCCCCTCAGGGGTGTGTGCTTAGTCCCCTCTTGTACTCCTTGTTCACCCACGACTCACTATCATCAACTTTTGCAAGTTTGACGACACGACTGGTAGGACTTATTACCGACGACAATGAGGATACCTATAGGGAGGAGGTCAGAGGACAACAACCTCTCCCTCAACATCAGCAAGACAAAGGAGCTGATCGTGGATTACAAGAAACGGAGGGGCGAGCATGCCCCCATCCAGATCAATGGGGCTTTAGTGGAGCGGGTTGAGAGCTTCAAATTTCTCACCTAGAAATTAACATGGTCCACACACACCCACACAGTTTTTAAGAGGGCACGACAGCACCTCTTCTCCTTCAGGAGGCTGAAAAGATGTGGCATGGTCCCTCAGATCCRCAAAAAGTTTTACAGCAGCACCATTGAGAGCATATTGACTGGCTGCAAGTCAACAAAATAAGCTTATCTTTAACTCTGCATTGTTGGAAAAGGACCCGGAAGTAAGCATTTCACTATTAGTCTACACCTGTTGTTTACGAAGCATGTGACAAATAGAGCTATAATGGCACAGATACAAAGACGAGATCTCTATCAATTATATTGGTGATATTGTGGCTGCTGTCCATGGCGCTTAATAATAGTTACTGGTGCTATTTGGGGCTATTGGGGCTGCTGTCCATGGCACTGAATATTACTAGTTATTTTGGGGCTGCTGTCCATGTAGCTGAATTGTACTGGTGCTAATGTGGCTGCTGTCCATGGTGCTGAATAGTACTGGTGCTTTTGGGGCTGCTGTCCATGGCGCTGAACATTACTGGTAATATTGGGGCTGCGGTCCATGGTGCTGAATAGTACTGGTGCTATTAGGATTGCGGTCCATGGTGCTGAATAGTACTGGGATACCTTCAGGGCTGCCATTTATTGTTCTGCAGCCCTCTGCAGTGCTACATTAACTTCTTATGGACAGTTGCGTCCCACCTGGCCAACATCCGGTGAAATTACAGAGCGCGAAATTCAAACTATAGAATTWTACATATTTAACTTTCATAAAATCACAAGTGTAATACACCAAAATAAAGCTTAACTTTTTGTTAATCCAGCCGCTGTGTCAAATTTCAAAAAGGCTTTACGGCAAAAGCACACCATGCGATTATCTGAGGACAGCGCCCCGCATACAAAAGCATGAAAAACACATTTCAACCAGGCAGGTGCGCCACAAAAGTCAGAAATAGCGATATAATTAATGCCTTACCTTTGATCTTCTTCTGTTGGCACTCCAAAAAGTCCCAGATACATCACAAATGGTCATTTTGTTCGATAATGTCCTTCTTTATATCCATAAAAACTCGTGCTTCAGTCAATAATCCACCCAGTTTCCCTCTATCAAAATGCATARAAAATGAATCCCAAACGTTACTAAAACTTTTCCAAACAAGTCAAACAATGTTTACAATCAAACCTTAGGTACCCTAATACGTGAATAAACTATAAAATTTAAGACGGAGAATCATTATTGTCTTTACCGGAGAAAAATACCAAAGAACGCGCTCTCTTCCARGCGCTTGGAAACACTACAGCCAAAATGGAAGCCACCTAGAAAATCTACAATTTCTGGCTCATTTTTCCAAAAACCYTCATGAAACTCTTTCTAAAGACTGTTGACATCTAGTGGAAGCCCTAGGAACTGCAATCTGGGAGGATTTCACCTTATAATAAAAGTGACAGCCATTGAAAACAGTGGTAGGCTGATTTTTCTTTTTTGGAATGGTTTGTCCTCTGGGTTTTGCCTGCCATATCAGTTCTGTTATACTCAGACATCATTTTAACAGTTTTAGAAACTTTAGAGTGTGTTCAATCCAAATCTACCAATTATATGCATATCCTAGCCTCTGGGCCTGAGTAACAGGCAGTTTACTTTGGGCACGCTTTTCATCTGGACGTGAAAATACTGCCCCCTACCCAAGAGGGGTTAATAAGTCTAATGATATCCATTGGCATACTTTAGTTTACTTACATGTGGTTTAGAACAAATAGCACAAGCACAGTGTCGAGGACGTTATGCTCAACAACACTTGCAAGTATGAGAATAAGCCTAGAGAGGTGCTGAATGGATGTTTGAGGATGCACAGGGCACGCAGGGCCACTTTACTTTGCATCATACACTTTTTTCTCATTATGATTAACACAAAGCACTCCAGTCAGAGCATTCATTTGTGGCAATCTGGATTATAATGCACGTAATTATATTAATTTGTTTCCCTTACTCATCTCTGAACGACTACATGAGTCATTCACAGCTTTTGTAATAAGGGAAAAACACTCAAAGAATTTAACAAATAATATACCAAATCTAATCAATTATTCATATTTTTACTTGCCTACATTTTGCATTATTTGTCTTATCACTTAGGCTTCAGTAGCTTTAGCAGAGCTTGGAGATCTTTATTGGAGGACAAACAGAGGGTTGTGGATGATTCAGAGATGCCCTCTTGCATGAGCAATGAGCAGAAGTAAATCAAGGTGCTCCGGTGTTAGTGTTAGTGACGGGCATTAGTGCCAACTGAGGACTGCAGCCTGCAGCCAATCTCCTCTGGCTGCAGCTCCACTACAACCCAGTCCTGCCTGATCACCTCTAACTGTGGATAATGGAGGGAAACTGTCACCATCCTAATAGATATCAGTTCCATGTGCAAGACCATTACACAGTGTCCAATACAGTAATGAGATGTAACTTTTTGTTGACAAAATATTTCATATTTTCTTTTCCAAGACAGCAGAGCGCTATTGGACAGATGCATACATGTATGTTTAAAGGTTTATCGAGTTTTTACTGACATGTTAAGTAAAGTAAGGTAAAGATGGACGATTTTTACTGATCGAGTAATTACCGGTAAGAGTAATCCTTCAGTGTTATTTCCAGTTCCGCCACATCACATAACCTATCCGCTTCATTATTCCCAATGAGTAGTTTCCCGTTAGATAGTGCGCCAGGCTAATGGCGTGTCTCCTCACGTAGTTAGTGAAACACTGGTAACAGAAATTGATTAATAGTGTTAACAAGTTCAACGTGGTCCATTACCTAGCTGATCATTGTCTGCWTTCTCAGCTTCCTCCTCTGAGTACTGTGTTAGAGGCAATACACGTTGATGACTTTAGTACCATGTTACTTTCCGGGCTCCTCCAATTTATAGACATTATATTACAGGATGAACCAACAGCCTATTCAAGAGAAACTCCAGCAGGGAGCAAATAATAAGTGTTTTTCTTTTCTGATGCTGTCACGTTCGTTGTATGAGTGAGACCAAGTGAGTAGAGTTCCACATATTTTAATAAACTGAAAACTCACCAAAACAATAAAGCACAAATGAAACGTGAAGCTATACAAATAGTGCAGACAGGCAACTAAACATAGTCATACAAAACCCTTAGACATACAACACCCCTAGACATACAACACCCCTAGACATACAAAAACCCTAGACATACAAAACTAGCGTACCCACCCTAGTCACACCCTGACCTAACCAAAATATATAGAAAAACAGATATCTAAGGTCAGGGCGTGACAGTACCCCCCCCCCCCAAAGTTGCGGACTCCCGGGCCGCAAACCTGAACCTATAGGGGAGGGTCCGGGTAGGCATCTACCCTTGGTGGCGGCTCCGGTTCTGGACGCAGCTCTGGAAGCTCCGGACCGTGGGTCATCTCTGGATGCCCCGGACCGTGGCTCGTCGCCAGAGGAACCGGACCGTAGATCGTCGCAGTAGGCTCTAGACTGAGAACCCCTGCTGAAGGCTCTGGATCGCCGACCGTCGCTGGAGGCTCTGGACCGCCGACCGTCGCTGGAGGCTCTGGACCGCCGACCGTCGCTGGAGGCTCTGGACCGCCGACCGTCGCTGGAGGCCTCTGGACCCCGCGCCGTCTCAGGAGGTTCCCGACCGTAGACCGTGCTCAGGAGGTTCCCGAACGTAGACCGTCTCAGGAGTTCCCGACCGTAGACCGTCTCAGGAGGTTCCGCGACCGTAGACCGTCTCAGGAGGTTCCCGACGTAGACCGTCTCAGGAGGTTCCCGACCGTAGACCGTCTCAGGAGGTTCCCGACCGTTAGACCGTCTCAGGAGGTTCCCGACCGTAGACCGTCTCAGGAGGTTCCCGACCGCGTAGACCCGTCTCAGGAGGTTCCCGACCGTAGACCGTCTCAGGAGGTTCCCGACCGTAGACCGTCTCAGGAGGTTCCGACCGTAGACGCTCAGGAGGATCCGACCGTAGACCGTCTCAGGAGGTTCCGACCGTGGACCGTCGTTGGAAGCTCTGGACCAGGAACTGTCGCCGGAAGCTCTGGACTGTGGAGGCGCATTGGATGCCTGATGCGTGGGACCGGTACAGGTGAAACGCCCGCTCTGCAGCACCTCTCAATGCTAGCACCGTCCCTCCGGAATCTTGCGTCGAGCTCCTCATCCGACTCCCTGACTGGCTCTGGATCGCTCCTCGGCTCCGCCGACTGCTCCACGTGCCTCCCCCAAAAAACGATTGGGGTTGCCTCTCGTGGTTGCTCCGTTGAGCTATCTCCTCGTATCGTCGCGGTTCCGCTTTCGCTGCCTCTATCTCCTCCTTAGCTCGGCGATACTCCTGCGTCCAGGGTCCTTTCCCATCCAGGATCTCCCTCCAAGTCCACTCCTCCTGTACACGCTGCTTGGTCCATTTTTGGTGGGATCTTCTGTCACATTCGTCATAAAGATGAGACCAAGGCGCAGCGTGAGTAGAGTTCCACATATTTTTAATAAAACTGAAAACTCAACAAAACAATAAAGCACAAACAAAACGTGAAGCTATACAAATAGTGCAGACAACTAAACATAGTCATACAAGAACCCTAGACATACAACACCCCTAGACATACAAAACTAGCGTACCCACCCTAGTCACACCCTGACCTAACCAAAATATATAGAAAAACAGAGATATCTAAGGTCAGGGCGTGACAGATGCCAACTTGATGTTAGCTTTCCCTCTCAAAGAATATTAGGAAAAAGGTAGTTGTTGTTAGAGTAGATGTTGAGCCTTTTTGTGAGATTGTGCTGCTGGAAGGTTGAGCCAATCACATTGTTACTCTCAGGGATTAAAGCTGAAGTGAAAGGTACTGTTTTGGGCCATTAGTTTATTGAGACCTATCAATACTGGGAAAGATGTTTGCCATTTTGTGTGTCGGCGTATGTGCGCGTGTGTGTGTATGGGCTTGTTCAGTGTGTGTGTGTGTGTGTGTGTGTGTGTGTACAGTACTTTGGAGAGACAAATACAACGTTTTGAAAAACATACAGACCAGTCAAAAGTTTGGACACACTTTTGACTGGTCTGTATGTTTTTCAAAACGTTGTCTCTATGGTCTTACCTTTTGTAGATTAAAAGCTCTGAAAACGTGACAAAACCAGGCACATTTTGGCGTTAAAGCTTTGAAACTCTAGTGTTCATTTTGCTTTTGAGTCTTGGTTGTCAGTGGTCTTTTCTCTTTTTAATCTGAGGAAAGAACTACAGCGGGGAAGGAGATGCATCCATTCTGACAATAGAGTGGATTACATTGTATTTGTCTCTCCAAAGAAGTTCTTGGTTGAGAGGAACAAAGACCATGCATAATGATCAGTGAGCCTGCATGACTGGTGAGCGATCAGTTCATAAAGAGAAGGGCATTGATGTGAAAGGAATCGGTTGGCTTGAAAGCCTCCGTCATGATCTGTCTCTGTCCGGCTGGTATCTCTTCCTTAGCTCAGGACTCACACTTTCTGCCAAAGTATCTCCCGTTGAAAAAGTGTTTCAATCCATTGCGTTTCTCCATTGTTCATTGCGTGTGTCTTTTCATTTCAGTGAAATTKTTTTTAGTGAAGTATAATGCAAAACATTGCATTCTGCACCGTCTGTGAGATCCACAAGGTCATAAGTTCACAGTTCCTGCATCTTAGCAATTCCATGTATTTCGACCACAAGATTATCCTCTCACTATCCTCTCAATATATTTCCCAAAAACGTTTTTTTGTGGTATTTTATCAGTAGTGCAGGGATAACTGGCAAAGCCTGGTTTTCATACAGTAAAATAAGTTACCACTGAAGACATGGAGCATCCATGATGGAGGAAACATCAAAGCTATACTGTATTGTGGACTGTATCTCTCTGGTGGAAAACACTATCAACTTCACTGTCTACTTCAAAGGGCAAGGTTAAATGTAGTTCCTCCCCGGTGGTATTACACGAGAGAACCAGAATTTGATAGAAGACACCCATAGCCCTTCGATAAAAGACTATTTCCCAAAGGTAAAATTGGGTGGGAAATTTCCTTTGAAATGGACTGACTCATAAGCTCCGGTGTCGGATTCCTTTCAGAATACCTGTAATTCACCTGTTTGGGTTCGGTTTTCCGAATTCTTGAGAGATGGTGGCAAATGCTGTAAGGAGATAAAATGATGAAAGAGTAACTTTTTTTTTTTTTAAGATACCGTGTCAAGATACCATGACAAAGATACCATGACAATTTCAGGTGGATGTAAATAGGTTGTGGTATTCTACAAGGTTTTGGATCTACAAGAGTTCAGCTATTAATTATCACCTGGCTATGTAGCTTTTTAGACCTAGTGAATAGGGCCAGGGGTATTTTTTGCTGTTCAACTCAACCCCTGGCCCTTATGATGTACACGACGGAAAAGGTCATTCTCATCTCTCTCTTTTCTCTCTCTCCCTCCAGGTGGGCACGCAGTAACGCTTGACGAAAATGCAAATGAGGTCATGGCACTTCAAATGGTTAGGAATATGGATAGGACTTCTGCTGTTAGCCACTTGTTGCCTGTCGCAAGACACAGATGGTAAGTCCTCCACACCTCAAGTACCTATATTCTATGCAAACAAGGCGAATATACAACCACATAGGCCTGTTTTTGTTTCAGAATACCCAGATGCTAAAATACACTGAATGGGTTTATTTTGATGAACATTTTGTATTTCTATGCCATTTGCACCACTGTATTTGATTAATGGTCTCAGATTGAACTTAACTGATATGTTCAAACTGCCTCGACCCAGTGATGAGCTCTGATTCTATACTCCTGCTCAGCTGCAGCCGTTTGCTCGTTGATTAGTTTTCAACCTGACAGATTCCTCTGGATTTATGTGGCGATACTTGATTCATGGAAGCATATTTTACTTGATGTTAGTGAAGTCACGGATGCTACTGCCTCCGCATTTGACCAGTGCCTGAATGGAGTTGAATATTCAGAAATGTACTATCGATTTTATTGACGCTCCTTCATCCGTCTGTCCGAATCCGCTCAAAAGGAGACCTTTTAAAAAAGAAAAAAGGGAAATGTCTATTTCAAACTGATTTATCGTGTTGGGCCGCTAATGTTGGACACTTTAATCAATCAAATTGATCAATTGAATGACTGACACTTTAATTCATTGTTCTCACCTTAGCCCAATGTGAATTTCACCTCTGGTTCAGAAATCAGTCACTTTCTGATGTACAGTGGAATTTAGACTTGATTAGGGCATAAGGTTTTGAGGCTGTAGTTAGTATTCTTCTAACTAGAATGATCATCAAGCTGCATATCAGTGCTGGAAAATAGTTTTATAGTCTGTCTATTCATGTAGGGACAAACAGAACACCTCGATTGTGACATAACATTACTACTCATGGTCAAGTACTTCCTATTCCAATTTCAAAATATCCCTTTGTCACTGTAGGAGATGGATGCAAGAACATAGAGATAAGTGTGTTGTGGCAAAGCAACTCTAATGCAGAAACAAATTAGTGCATCCTCATCCTGTGGTTGCCATGGAGCAATAGATACCATCTTAAGCAAGTGATCAGTGTCACCTACAAGACAGTCCTAATTTTGGCCTGCGCTCTCTCTCTCTCTCTCTCTCGCGACCTCTCTACCTACCTCTCTGTCTCTCTCTCTTCTTCTATTTCTCCTGTTAGAAAGTTGAATTTCCCCGCTTAGGTGACAGAGTGGGATTCTTCTCCATTGCATTATGTATGGATGTGTCTCAGTATGGGGCTCATCCCGGGGATCCAGCACTGTGTATTAATAGGACTGGAGGTCGGTTCCCCTTGAGCACTAAGCAGCACCACTCAGGTGCCCAGGCATGCAAAGTGTCCCACTCACACCTACACACTTATTCAGATAGTTATCTCTCTGTTATGCGCCACATGCCCCTCTGGGCTATACTGTACATATCAATATAAGTGTATAGCTATCTGTGCATAGGAATAATATATCGTTATATAGACCTACTTTAGCTAGTTACATGTTTAAAATCGCATGACAAAAACAAACCAACTAGACTGCAAACTATCAAGGACATATACTTGTTTTATTAGCACTATTCTCATCAATATTTTAGTTGTCTCCCCTCAGTTCTTTTTGAGGTTCATGAGTTAAAACAAAATCCATTTCAATTTCTGTATTTTGGTTTGTTTGTCAGAGTTCCCACCAGTTTACTATTCAGGCCAAGCACAGTAGCACACTATTTGATGGTGGAGATCAGATTATTGACAAAACTTCCAGAACTTATTTTATCAGGGGAGCATGCATTGCCAGCCTCAGTTTGGCTCAGACTGGGGCACCAGCCTGTATGTTTCTCTTTCTTATCCAGACACCACACTGACTGTAACCCCCCAGTGTGTTTCCTTTTTTGGAGAGAGAGAGAGAGAGACTGTGTGTGTGTGTGTGTGTTGGACTCCTGATGTTTTCATCAATGGATTTGCATGTTTTTTTTATCTGCTTCATTAGAGATAATGGAAATGGATAATGGGATGGGTGTGTGTGTGTGTGTGTGTGTGTGTGTGTGTGTGTGTGTGTGTGTGTGTGTGTGTGTGTGTGTGTGTGTGTGTGTGTGTGTGTTGGTGTGTGTGTGTGTGTGTGTGTGGTGTGTGTGTGTGTGTGTAGTGTGTGTGTGTGTGTGTGTGCGTGTGCGTGCACGGGCTAAATTAATGCCCAAAATAAGTCAGGCACTGCCACCTGTTGTGCTCATGACGCTTTGACTTCAAAAGGTGGTTTGACAAACTCTGAATATCATATCCTAATGTGTTTATCCCCAATTGAGAGTTTTAATTCAAAGTCAAACTGAAACATTAGTGAAGTATGAAATTATTCATGGTACAGGAACGATGGACTGTAAGTGGATTCTGTAATGAATATTGAATATTTCTTTGTATCCATTAATATTTTGCATTAAGTTTTTGATTAGAAAATCATATGCTATGGTAGAAGCACTTATTGTTTAGTGAAGTTCTCTCTGCAATTGTTTTTGTTATTGATTCTATTATGTGTTTTTTAAATTATAATATGGACATCACATTCTGTGTTTTATCGTTCTTTATCAATTTCACATACACTCCGTTCGTATCCAATTCACCTCACATACAAAAAAACAACTCATTACCAACCCACTCCCCTTTACATTGTATTTCTCGTGAATGGGCTGAGGAGAAATAATGTGGTTAGAACGGCCTCTCGTCCTGGGAGTAAATCTAGCCTCGCTGACCTGGAGTTTGTGCAGGTAGCTTCCGTATAGCTGGCTATTGATTTCTGTGGCGATTTACTCTGGATGGTGTCGTTCCAATCTCATAGCAGCATCTCTCATACAGGTTATCACAGTTAGAGGAGCGGGCACATGCAGGGATTGTCTTTGGACATCAAAGTTCATTGTCACACGCCGTCGCTCCACTTTGTAATCAGCCAATGTTCTGGTGTCATATCAGGACAAGTGGGAGGAAGCATAGAAATAGAATTACAGTGCATTGACTCAAATGGGGATATCTGTTCTAGTCAATGATATTTCTATGGGAGGAATGTAACACCTGCAGGGTCAAAGAAGCATTTAACCGTTTAACCAATCAGAGGGTCAGATGTCAGCCAATGATCTCATCACCCTCATTATTCTGAAATAGAATACTAATCCTAATGGTCTCCTTTGAACCAATGATCTGTGGAGAGAGAACACCTGAATGCAGTGTGTCATTGGTCAGGTATTGACCCCAGTGAACAATGAATGGCTATAATAACACCAACCTCAAATCCAAGCTGGTGTTTCAGCCTTCAAATAAGGCTGAATCCATCAAATCAAATACAAGTATATTTCTCACTGTTAGACTTAGGTACACTTATCAGTTTATTGGAGATTGCTTTTTGGCTGGAGCAGGTTTTAGGGGACTGTTCGTTTTGACCTTTACAGTTTTGGGGCGTCCGTACAAAGTCGTGGATTTGTTATTGGATGATTGGATAGATAATGTGCTTACTGAATGTCTGCTTATTGAGGCATTTGCTACCCATTATAGCATTTGAGATGGTGTGGTTTCAAAATGTCTGCCTGTTACTTACTACTTAAATATACTTTCTGGTACTAATGACTAGCAATCATATTACGATATGCAATAACATGACGTTGGATAGTGTACACGGTGTGCATCAGGATGTTCGTAGCTGTAGGCCTACACGTACAAAATATACACGCCTTTGTGGAAACTGGTATATTGCTTACATTTTCTTTCAAACAGTAGGTGAAATTGGATACTGTGTCTATAGGCTCTGGTTGGCTATTGAACAGTCCCAAACAATTGATCAAAACATTCTTTGTGCCTGTTTGGAATCTGGAAAGTCGATCACAGACAGGAGTCCCTCTGTTCTGCGTACTAGTATATAGAAGTAACACCCCTCCATGAATATTTCAACGTCACACTATCTTTTTGTTCTCCCGTAGAGACGGTTGTTGCATTGCAGTGGCTGGCGTTGATATGAGGGCCACAGTTGCCGGGGGGTTGTTGGGTTACAGCCTTTCTGATGTCGTGTGACTCATTTAACTCTAGTCAGCTAGTGGGTAATTAGTCATTTATGAAGGCCAGCCATACAGAGGACCTAAAAGCATAAGGACTGAACGTATCTCTCATCTGTTGCTTCCCCTTGCTTGTCCATACATCCATTCTCCAGATACGACAAACCGATATAATCAAGGCCCAATGTTCCGGAGCGAACTCAAGTCCCAGACCGTTTTGGAGCTGTTTATATGGGAGCTGGAGCGTTTTGATATCTTGTCAGTTAGCAATGGTTTCCTAGTATTAACGCTCACTCACCACCACCGCCGTCTGCGAACSGCTATTGTGTTGGGAAGATAAATAGTTGTATTTTTTTAAGTAATAATCCAGCAAGTGCACCCTCCCTGAGGAAACCGTTTCCCCCATGACCACATCTCTTTCTTTCAGGAGGAATTCAACACTGTGTTGACGCGGTGTGATTTATACCGAGCTGTCGGTCTTCTCATAACTAGCCATTCATATTTTGTAAAGGTGTGTGTCTTAAACAGGGAGGTTGGGAGTGATGGGGTGAAACGGACACCCCCCCGTAACAAATGCAGTCCCATGATGCAATAGATCTCTCCCAGCCTGCCACCCAGGAACGGTGTTCATCAAATCACTCACTGATGCACTTTATTCAGATGCCTCTCCACCACCACAGCCTCGTCCCACTGCTCTGCGCTAGACTGTAAATCTACCATAGTGGGTTGTGGGTAATGTTTGCGCATACTGATCTGCGAAGGGGAAAAATTGAAGGGGGTAAAATGTTTGAGGTAATAGCTTAATTAGTCGCTTGGCTGGTGTCAGAAGTGGGCTTGGTGGTGAGATATTTATGTTTACTTGCTCAAAGTCCACCTGCACGTATATGATAAATTGATTTATAAGTGATTCTGTAGCTCTTGGCAAGGAAAGGAAGGATGATGGAGATTGTGTTTTGAGGTGCAAGTGGTGGATTCAGGTACTATAATGTGAACTTTCGCATCTCTGTTTCAAAGTTACAACGTTTCTGTACTTTTCTTTTGATACTTTTTCTTCCCTCACTTTTTCCTCTTTTTTTTTGTTCTCTTTCAAGTATCTTATGGAACTCTGACTCCCTGCTTGTCTTTTTCTTTTCTTCATTCTATTCGGCTCTCTGGCTGATGACACTGTCTTTGACTCCAGACTGGCAGTATGATGGTAAGGCGATGGATCTTTTCCCTGTCTCTCCCTGTGTCTCTCTTTGTGATCTGACTGTAGCAGTCACTCTCAAAAAAAAAAGGTGCTCAGTAGAACCATATAGGGTTATTCGGTTACTCCCCATAGGGGAACCCTTTTTGGTGCTAGGTAGAACCCTTTGAATAGGGTTCTCCCTAGACCCCTTTATGTAGGGTTCTTCATAGAATCCCCCTGTATATGGTTCTATCTAGAACCCTTTATGAAAGGTTCTGCCTAGACCCCTCTATGAAGGGTTCTACCAAGAACAATTGTATCATCTAAAGGTTCTTCCTAGAACCATCTACGAAGGGTTCTAAAAATACACATATCTTTGGAGGGTTCTTCCTCGATGAACAGCTCCTCCAGCCTTATTAGCCTTTCAAGTTAAATACATTACATATCGCATAAGGCCTTTGTTTGAGGGCCTAGTTATACCCTAACACAGTGGTGTTAAGAAACTCCCGGTTTACAGGCAACATCAGGCCTGCAAGTCACATTATGCTGGCTTGCAAAGTGGTGTTTAATTAATTCCTATTAGAATCTAGCCAGAGTTCGGATATCCAACACGTGGGATTTTATGTCATCCGCAACCTGCACTCAGAATGACTGCCAAGTTAGGGAAGATTGAATACTGAAACTACCTTGATCATGTAAACTGGAACAACCATCTCAGTAATGAGTACAACTACTAACAGATTGGATTAGTTTAGAAGAATCTATGCTATTTATCTTTGTGTAGCATAAAATGTATCAATCAATCAATGTAACATGCCAAAACACAGCTATTAAAACAAACAATTCTGAAAATCCCCCTGAAATAGAGAATGCTGGGAAATATGACATATGGCTATACTGTATGTAGAACCCTTCTTGCCTTCCAAAGAATCATCAAAGAACCCTTTCTTCCAAAAACAGTTCTTAGGATGTTAAAGATTCTAGGTAGAACCCATTGCCTTACAAAGAGCCCTTGTCTTCCAAAAAAGGTTCTTCAGATCAAAACGGTTCTTGGTAGAACGCTATCCCTCCACAAAGAACCCTTTTGAAACCCTTTTTTCTAAAAGTGTATTTACCCCCACCAACCCTCCGGTAATAGCCTCATACTGCTCATAAAGAAGTCATATGTCATTACCACTGTGCACTTTGCTCATATTCTCCCTTTATTCTCCCCCGTGGCAGTACATCTATATAGCTTAGTTCCATTCAATGTTCCGTCCTGTGTGGCTTCTAGTCATAGTACGACTGTAAATTGTAATGGTGTGTAACAGGAGATTACAGGTTAATGTAATTTTTTRTTTTCTTTCAGAATGCAAACTCTCCAGGACTGGACCACCTGCCACAATTGTTGCCATAGATGAAGAGAGCCCAAATGGTATGTATTCTTTACATGCAGCATTGTTGAAACAATGCACCAATGTCAGAGGCGGCAGTTAACCTAATGGTTAAGAGCGTCGGGCCAGTAACCGAAAGGTTGCTGGTTCAAATRCCTGCGCAGACTAGGTGACAAATCTGCCGATGTGCCCTTGAGCAATGCACTTATTGCTCCTGTTAGTTGCTCTGCCTAAGAGCGTCTGCTAAATTATTCAAATGTAACGGAAGCTGGGATCATAAATAATCATAAACCCTGGTTGAGTCGCAGGGAATGAAAAGCTCCTCACACAGAGCATTGCATTTTCCCATGTAATAAAAGAGACAAATGGATAGTTCACAAAATTCTTGTTCTGGAGGTTTTTCGCCATGTGTGTGTTTACCACTTAAACTCCACATTCTCCACTTCCTAATTGTTTTTCTCAGTTGAGGGCTAAGCCATTACCAGTTTATGGGTGAATTTAAATGTGCCCACCAGGGAGGGAGGCACTAATGAGTGGAGCTGCTGTTGCTGTTCGTTGTTGTGGCCATATTTCTCTCCCTCTTAAAACCTCCCTTGACGGTTACACGCCGGGCCGGTCCCTGGCAGCCACATCACAGATGGTGTTCAGTATGCTGCACAGCCAGGGGCCCCTCGCTGTAATAGATCTCTCTGTTCTCCTTCCCCTCTTTCCCTTCTTTCTCCAGACTCACTATTCGGCGTGGTGGCCCGGGCTGGGCTTCGTTGTTACCTGTAATTCCGTTTGAACATTATTGATGCATTTGACAGGCGTAAGCGGAAGTCAGTGGCTGGCTGTTATTTTAGCTACCAACTGCCTAATGAGCATCAAGGCTTTTCCACACTGCTGCTTCTTGGCAATGGACATCAGCAGTAGAGTTGGGCGGTATCCAGATTTTCGTACCATCATACCGTTTCTATACCGTACCAGAGTATACGGTATTACCAGAAGTGAAAACAAAGGGCGCTATTTCAACACACAAAATAATTTAGGCAACAGGGATCTTGATCCAGAAGGGGATTGAATGTCTCTGCTGTTACCAAGAAGCTTGATCTTGACATCTAGCCAATTTAGCAAGCCAAATCCATAACTGGAGCCCTGAGCTGCATATCATTTATTTGACACATCTTCGATTTCTTTTAGTTATACTTAACTTAAGCAGCTCAATAACAAAAAAAAACATATATTTTTAAA
Source organism: Salvelinus sp. IW2-2015 (assembly GCF_002910315.2). NCBI lineage: Eukaryota > Metazoa > Chordata > Actinopteri > Salmoniformes > Salmonidae > Salvelinus > Salvelinus sp. IW2-2015. The sequence goes on along the minus strand of NC_036848.1, from coordinate 33,957,672 downwards.
ACTGTATTGAAAATCATACCGTTAGTATTCGGAAATACCCCGGTATCATCCGACAGCTCCCCTCACCTTGTCACCAGGACTGTCTACAGCTCCCCAAGGTGGTGGTGCTGGTTAGAGTCAGGGGTTGGAACCAAAATMATTTTCCAGCCGTTCTCGGGAAACGTTCAATCGAGCAGAAACTGAATCAAATCAAATGTATTTATATATTACATCAGCTGATATCTCAAAGTGCTGTACAGAAACCCAGCCTAAAACCTCAAACAGCAAGCAATGCAGGTGTAGAAGCACGGTGGTTAGGAAAAACTCCCTAGAAAGGCCAAAACCTAAGAAGAAACCTAGAGGAACCAGGCTATGAGGGGTGGCCAGTCCTCTTCTGGCTGTGCCGGGTGGAGATTATAACAGAACATGGCCAAGATGTTCAAATGTTCATAAATGACCAGCATGGACAAATAAAAATAACCACAGTAGTTGTCGAGGGTGCAACAGGTCAGCACCTCAGGAGTAAATGTCAGTTGGCTTTTCATAGCCGATCATTGAGAGTATCTCTTACCGCTCCTGCTGTCTCTAGAGAGTTGAAAACAGCTGGTCTGGGACAGGTAGCACGTCCGGTGAACAGGTCAGGGTTCCATAGCCACAGGCAGAACAGTTGAAACTGGAGCAGCAGCACGGCCAGTTGGACTGGGGACAGCAAGGAGTCATCATGCCAGGTAGTCCTGAGGTATGGTCCTAGGGCACAGGTCCTCCGAGAGAGAGAAAGAGAGAAAGAGAGAATTAGAGAGAACATACTTAAATTCACACAGGGCACCGGATAAGACAGGAGAAATATCCAGATATAACAGACTGACCCTAGCCCCCCGACACATAAACTACTGCAGCATAAATACTGGAGGTTGAGACAGGAGGGGTCAGGAGACACTGTGGCCCCATCCGATGATACTCCCGGATAGGGCCAAACAGGCAGGACATAACCCCACCCACTTTGCCAAGCACAGCCCACACCACAAGAGGGATATCTTCACACCCACTTACCATCCTTAGACAAGGCCGAGTATAGCCCACAAAGATTCGCCACGGCACAACCCAAGGGGGCCCCCCCTCAATGCCTGTCTGCCAGCCTGATATAGAAGCCACGGCCACGTGACTCACTGTCTGTAAAAGCAATCCATTTCGTGAACGGGATGGTCCTAATAAACAGGCCGGTGAGTGGAATATATAAAGTACAAGTCAAAGGTTTGGACACGCCTACTCAATTTCTTTTTAAATAAAAAAATATATATATTTTTCTACATTGCAGAAATAATAGTAAAGACATCAAAACTATGAAATAACACATATGCAATCATGTAGTAACCAAAAAGTGTTAAAAAAATCTAAATACATTATATTTTTGAGATTGATCAAAGTAGCCACCCTTTGCCTTGATGGCAGCTTTGCACATTCTCTCAACTTGCTTCATGAGGTAGTCACCTGGAATGCATTTCAATTAACCGGTGTGCCTGTTAATTTGTGGAGTGGTGTGGTATACAGAAGATAGCCCTATTTGGTAAAAGACCGAATTCCATATTATGGCAAGAACAGCTCAAATAAGCAAAGAGAAAACACAGTCCATCATTACTTTAAGAAATGAAGTCAGCCAATCCAGAACATTTCAAGAACTTTGAAAGTTTCTTCAAGTGCAGTCGCAAAAACCATCAAGCGCTATGATGAAACTGGCTCTCATGAGGACCGTCATAGGAAAGGAAGACCCAGAGTTACCTCTGCTCCAGAGGATAAGTTCATAAGTTCATGAGTTAACTACACCTCAGATTCATAGAGTTCAAGTAACAGACACATCTAAACATCAACTGTTCAGAGGAGACTGCGTGAATCAGGCCTTCATTGTCGAATTGCTGCAAAGAAACCCCTACCAAAAGACACKAATAATAAGAAAAGACTTGCTTGGGCCAAGAAACACAAGCAATGGACATTAGACRGGTAGAAATCTGTCATTTGATCTGATGAGTCCAAATTTGAGATTTCTTGTTCCAACCTCCYTTTCTTTGTGAGACGCAGAGTAGGTGAATGGATGATCTCCAAATGTGTGGTTCCCACCGTGAAGCATGGAGGAGGGGGTGTGATGGTGCTTTGCTGGTGACACTGTCAATGATTTATTTAGAATTCAAGGCACACGCATTCTGCAGTGATATGCCATCCCATCTGGTTTGTGCTTAGTAGGACTATCATTTGTTTTTCAACAGGACAATGACCAAAACACACCTCCAGGCTGTGTAAGAGTTATTTGAGAGTGATGAGGTGCTGCAACAGATAACCTGGCCTCCACAATCACCTGACCTCAACCCAATTGAAATGGTTTGAGATGAGTTGGACTGCAGAGTGAAGGAAAAGCAGCCAACAAGTGCTCAGCATATGTGGGAACTCCTTCAAGACTGTTGGAAAAGCGTTCCTCATGAAGCTGGTTGAGAGAATGCCAAGAGTGTGCAAAGCTGTCATCAATGCAAAAGTTGGCTACTTTGAAGAATCTAAAATCTAAAATATATTTGATTTGTTTAACACTTTTTTGGTGACTACATGATTCCTTATGTGTTATTTCATAGTTTTGATGATGTCACTATTATTTTACAATGTAGAAAATAGTAAAAATAAAGAAAAACCCTTGAATGAGTAGGTGTGTCCAAACTTTTGACTGGTACTGTATATAATCTAAACTCAGCAAAAAAAGAAACATCCTCTCACTGTCAATTGTGTTTATTTTCAGCAAAGTTAATATGTGTAAATATTTGTATGAACATAACAAGATTCAACAACTGAGACATAAACTGAACCAGTTCCACAGACATGACGAACATAAATGGAATAATGTGTCCCTGAACAAAGGGGGGGTCAAAATCAAAAGTAACAGTCAGTATATGGTGTGGCCACCAGCTGCATTAAGTACTGCAGTGCATCTCCTCCTCATGGACTGCAACACATTTTCCAGTTCTTGCTGTGAGATGTTACCCCACTCTTCCACCAAGGCACCTGCAAGTTCCCGTACTTTTCTGGAGGGAATGGCCCTAGTCCTCACCCTCCGATCCAAGAGTCAGTTTTAGAATGGCCATGGCAGAACACGTGACAGAACACCATGACATTCCCGTCTTGCAGGAAATCACGCACAGAACGAGCAGTATGGCTGGTGGAATTTTCATGCTGGAGGGTCATGTCAGGATGAGCCTGCAGGAAGGGTACCACATGAGGGAGGAGGATGTCTTCCCTGTAACGCACAGCATTGAGATTGCCTGCAATGACAAGAAGCTCAGTCCGATGATGCTGTGACCCACCACCCCAGACCATGATGGACCCTCCACCTCCAAATTGATCCCGCTCCAGAGTACAGGCCTCGGTGTAACGCTCATTCCTTCGATCATAAACTAAAATCTGACCATCACCCCTAGTGATACAAAACCGCGACTCGTCAGTGAAGAGCACTTTTTGCCAGTCCTGTCTGGTCCAATGACGGTGGCTTTGTGCCCATAGGCAACGTTGTTTCCGGTGATGTCCGGTGAGGACCTGCCTTACAACAGGCCTACAAGCCCTTAGTCCAGCCTATTGCGGACAGTCTGAGCACTGATGGAGGGATTGTGCGTTCCTGGTGTAACTCTGGCAGTTGTTGCCATCCTGTACCTGTGCTGCAAGTGTTGTTACACGTGGTCTGCCACTGTGAGGACGATCAGCTGTCCGTCCTGTCTCCCTGTAGCGCTGTCTTAGGCGTCTCACAGTATGGACATTGCAATTTAATTCCCTGGCCACATCTGCAGTCCTCATGCCTCCTTGCAGCATGCCTAAGGCACGTTCACGCAGATGAGCAGGGACCCTGGGCATCTTTCTTTTGGTGTTTATCAGAGTCAGTAGAAAGGCCTCTTTAGTGTCCTAAGTTTTCATAACTGTGACCTTAATTGCCTACCGTCTGTAAGCTGTTAGTGTCTTAACGACCGTTCCACAGGTGCATGTTCATTAATTGTTTATGGTTCATTGAACACGCATGGGAAACAGTGTTTAAACACTTTACAATGAAGATCTGTGACGTTATTTGGATTTGTCACGATCGTCGTAACGTGGAAGAGAGGAGGACCAAGGCGCAGCGTGATAACAATACATCTTCTTTATTATAAGACGAAGACGAAACGAAACGAACACTATACAAACTAGACAAAACAATAAACCGACGAACGTGAAGCTATATAAACAAAAGTGCAGACACAGGCAAGTTAGACATAGACAATCACCCACCAACTACCTAATGACTATGACTGCCTAAATATGGCTCCCAATCAGAGACAACGATAGACAGCTGTCTCTAATTGAGAACCAATCTAGGCAACCATAGACATACATACACCTAGACTAAACACTGCCCCATAAACATACAAAAAACCCTAGACAATACAAAACACATACATCCCCCATGTCACACCCTGACCTAACTAAAATAATAAAGAAAACAAAGATAACTAAGGCCAGGGCGTGACAGGATTGTTACAAATTATCTTTGAAAGACAGGGTCCTGAAATCGGGAAGTTTATTTTATTGCTGAGTTTATATATGTATATATATATATTTAAATACACAATACCTGTTAAAGGTTTTAGAACACCTACTCATTCAAGTTTCTTTTTTTCTTTTTTTACTATTTTCTACATTGTGAACACATAACTATGAAATAACACATGTGGAATCATGTAGTGAACAAAAAAGTGTTAAACAAATCAAAATATATTTTATATTTGAGATTCTTCAAATAGCCACCATTTGCCTCGATGACTGCTTTGCATACTCTTGGCATTCTCTCAACCAGCTTCATCATCTGGAATGCATTTCAATTAACAGGTGTGCAGCCCAAATAAAGGCTTCATATAGTTCAAGTAACAGACACATCTCAACATCAACTGTTCAGAGGTGACTGCATGAAACCGGCCTTCATGGTCGAATTGCTGCAAAGAAACCACTACTTTCGCTCTAACCACTAGGCTACCTGCCGRCCCTTGTCTAGATGAGATGGAAGGGAGTTCCATTCAATCATGGCTCTATATAATACTGTATGTTTCCTGTCAGAGCTATATGTAAGTTGATTATACAGACAATTTGGAATGATCAGCACATTCTCACAAAAACAAGAATTGATGCAGTCAATCTTTGTTCTACTTTGAGCCAAGAGAGACTGACATGCATACTGTTGACATTAGTCCTCTGTGTGCATTGACGGGCAAGATGTGCTGCTCTGTTCTGGGCCAGATGCAGCTTTTCTAGGTCCTTCTTTGCAGCACTGGGCAATAGTCAAGATTAGATCGAACTWGAGCCTGCAGGACTTGTTTGGTTGACTGTTGTTTTAAAAATGCTGAGTATCTCGTTATCACAGACAGCTAGTTCATTACTAGCCACCCATTCTAAAACTGACTGCAACTCTTTGTTTAGGGTTGCAGTGATTTCACTTGCTGTGGTTGCTGATGGGTATAATGTTGAATCATCAGCGTACATAGACATACAGGATTTGTTAAAGGCTCGTGGTAGATCATTAGTAAAAATAGAGAACAGTAAATGACCGAGACAGCTGCCTTGCGGAACACCACACTAATGTTTTACATTGGAGAAGCTTCCATGAAAGAAAACCCTCTGTGTTCTGTTGGATAGATTGCTCTCAACCCATGATATGGTAGAGGATGTAAAGCCATACGTTTATCCAATAACAGATTATGGTCAATAATATTTAATTCTGCGTTAAGTATAACCATACAACTCCCACAATCCTCTTATTATGAATGTATTTCAGCCAATCATCAGTCATTTGTGTCAGTGCAGTACATGTTGAATGCCCTTCTCTATAAGCATGCTGAAAGTACATTGTTAATTTGTTCACAGAGAAACAGCACTGTATCAACAACAACAAAAATCCAAAAGTTTGCTAATTGCTGGCAGCAAGATTGATTGGTTGGCTGTTCGAACCAGTAAAGGGCGCTTTACCATTCTTGGGTAGCGGAATTACTTTATTTTCCCTCCAGGTCTGAGGACAAACACTTTTCTCCAGGCACAGATTAAAGATAACAGGAGTGGCAATATAGTCCGCTACCATCCTAAGTAGTTTTCCATCTGGTTTCACATTATTGATGGACAACAATCATTTTCCAATTTGACTTGCAGTATCAAAGCCAGTGCTAAGTTGTATTCGTAGAGCATGAATTTCTTTCCATTGTAAAGTATGCATTTAATCGAGCATAATTCTTTTTGGGAGAGAGGTTTTGTGCAGCAGTCAGAATGTGTTTGCATTGAAAAGCTCTTTAGTTCAACTGTATATTTGCCAAGGTCAGAGGATTTAAGGGAATTTGTTCCTCGTGAAACAGTCATTTACCTGTGATTTTCACCCCATACTGCGTGAAAGCACCTTTAACTCCTCACTTAATGGATGAACCATGCCTCAGCATAAGAAATCAGATGTTATGTAGTTTAACCCATGCGCTATACTTATCCGAAGCAATTGCTGTCGATAATATTTCTCATATAGTATGTTTGTAGTTGTTCACTGATCCACAGTCAATTTATTTATTCAATAACATTGATTTCATGGGCCCCCCTTTTGAATTTCAGAGAGTTTGCTTCCTTGTGCAGGCATAAAGAAACACGTCTAAGCTTTGGAAAAACAGTGACAGACCACAAACCAAGTACTGTGTATCACACAGATTAACATAGCAATATTGTCATTCTCCCCGAAGTTGAATTCAATCATCATTTTCCAGCTAGAGACAGAGAGGGAGTGTTGCCAAAATCACTGTTCTGTGAGATGAATTTGGAGAATAGACCTCTCTGCAGACACCATAAAGATTTCGCTCTAAAATGAAAGCAAATCAGGTCAGCTGTAAATTTGTGAACCCATTTCCTTAAAACTTTGGCTTGTCTCAGCAAATTCATGAGTTTTTTCAGGTGTACTTCACTCCGTTCCGACAGCTGGAAAGTCATTTAATAGGAAATGAATAAAGTTATAGCCCTGACAACTTTTTATTATAAAGGGACAATTTTATGTATGATTGCCAAGGCATATAAACCTAAAGTAAGTGTCATTTGAAGATATAACCTTAGCAGACTTTGAGAATTGCTCTGTATTTCTCTGCAAATTCAACTGGGCTAAAACAATAGACACTGTGACATGGGGTTCATTGCTAGATGAGTTTTGCTCTCCTATGGTCTTTTAATGTCAAGGCACAGTGGCGAGTGTCAGTTGTGGATGATGGAATCTGAGGTGTGGGGCCAGTGAGTGTGATGGAGGTGCACCCGAGGGTCACACAGTAGTGAAGCATTCCCACCCACCCTCCCTCTCTCTCTCACACACACACACACACACACNACACACACACACACACACACACACACACACACACACACACACACACACACTGAGGCCTATGAGGCAGGAGAGAGGAGGTTAGCGGATCAGCAACCCTGGGGCCAATTTCAAGGTCCCCTTCTTGAGTGTCCACACAATAGCACAGGAGACAAAGGTGACGAGAAGAGGGCGAGGTCAGGTAACGAGAGGGATAGGAATCAATTGTGACATCACGAGGAAGGACAGCGGTTATTGATCTAATCGGACAGTACTGAGTGTGAAGGGGAGCTTCTGAGAGGGACAGAGTCAAAGGAGGCAGGGGATAGGTAGTCTGGTACCAGATCTCGATGCCATTTTTAAAACTCCATGCGATTACATACAGTACACCATGCTAAGGGATAGGTATCAGGCAGAAAAGATGACCAGGACTGGACTATTGAAATGGGGAAGGAGGAGATGGAATGGAGGACAACCAGTCCTGGTTAGCTACTGAACGGGCCACTCTTTTCTCACCTCAAATTTTTATATTTTTTACACTTCCTTCTTTCCCATCTCCTGGTTAATTCCTCACCTCTTAACTCCACTCGTATTTTATTATCCCTATATTGTGGCAACTGTAAAATATTGGAAATATTTTTAAGTTGGTTATGTAATACCAGTTATGCCGTTCCAGTCAGATTCGAGCAATACATATCTTTACAGTAATACATAACATGAAACATTACCCTAAAACCCTTTTATTACCCCTCCTATCACCTGCCACTCAGGGAGGATAAGCAACTTTACCCACGTCTGTACTGTTTACGAGTGTGTGGTGGTTTTGCATTAGGACTCTCTGCCAGCCACTGCTCTATTTCATTCTGGAGTGGTAGACCGACAGATCACCATTGTGCTCACAGTTCTATGAGACCTATAGCTAGAGCCTTGGACTATGTTTCTTGATTAAATGTCTCTTCTCTTAGACCAAAATAATCCCAGGTGTGTGGATTGGTAGTGGTCAGGTCCTTTAAGGACTGTAGTACTAGCAGTAGCAGCAGAGCGTCAAATATTTAGGCCAATTTATGGGGACCATGTCCTCAGGTTAGGGGGACCATGTCCTCAGGTTAGGGGGACCATGTCCTCAGGTTAGGGGGACCATGTCCTCAGGAGGGGACCTGTCCTCAAGGTTGAGAGGCGACCCATGTCCTCAGGTTAGGGGTTTTGAAAGTGAAAAATGTCTTTAGGCTTCATGGTGATGGCAGAAAAGATCACAAATGGACACTGCCCCCGGACACACTTGGATCATTACCTTATACATGTACTCTAGCGTGTCTGGTCCCACATGCCACAAAGCACCATTATTTCTAGAAGCAGATGGAGCCTTGGAGATGAAGACGATGCACAAGGCTGTACTGTGTCGGTCACCATTGGTCACGTCGACTCGCTCCCCTGCCTAATGTTTTGTGAAGAGCTTATTTAATCTACCAGTACACCCTGCAGGAAATCTAACCCCCCACCCCCACCCCTGCTACGCCCATTTGATGTCATTTTAATCTTCAGACTCCTCCGAGCCAGAGTTGCTGACTTGTCAAGTAATGTCAGGACCAAATAGACGATTCATTATCATTGGCAATGGCKAAAAACATATATTTCTTTGGATTCAATTGAAGGGAAAATATGTGAAGCAAAAGTTCTCCCTCTTTTAAATAAAACACTTACCTGTATAAAGTATAACCTTGATTTATAATTGTCATACGGTATTAAGCATATGTTTAACACTGTTGATATCTCATCAATGATCCTCAGACTTCATACTCAACATAAAATACATTTACACACTAAAACAATGTTTTTGTGTGTATTTTGCTTTTGGCACYTGCAATAGACTGGGAATCTGCTGTACCATGTACTTCTTTTGAGTCCTGTTCATCACCACAGTGTATGTAGACGTGAACAGCGTGCATGTTTGTCTTCGCCTTGATGGTATCGCAACAAATGGCGATGTGCGTCAAGAGGCAAAACAACGTCTGTGATTGGCACGTCAGTGAGTGGMGGAAGTGGGAGAACCCTCGCAGAAGGAAAATAGATTGCAGGTCATTGGATCAGGTTTGCCAAGTGAGAGTGAAATTGAAAGACTGTATGCTGTAGGGGCTTTTTTTTATGGAGCTGTAGACGGGTTGGTTGTTTAGCAACAACGGGGCAAAACAGATGAGGTTGGCTTAGATTGTTGACAACTTGTAAGCTGTACAAGACATGGTATCAACATGATAAAACAAGCTGAAACGAGCCACTTGCGATTCCCCACATGGCAGTTTCTTGTCATTCTTGCCAGCAATCTGGCCAACCAGAWTCACGACKACAGGCTGACTTCTGCCCCATGGAGGCYTGCACATCGTTTTCGTGARGRTGTCAGCCAACCCARCTATAGAGAGAGGAGCCGAGCAGATCAGACGTRTAGTACTTGATCGTGACAGTTATGACAAACTAGTTGATCACTCCTATAGGCTTTTCTCTCAAACTGCAAGGCCTTCTATACTGTGTGTGACTAAAACCCCACTGACAATGATAGGCGAATGTAAATGCTTACATTCCATGCCATGGTCTCWGGTATTTATCAAAAATAAATAATGTACCTTAGACAGGCACTCTATAGCTCAGATGCAAGGAATTTATTCAATAACCGTCAGGATTTTGTGGTCTCAGTTATTCCATATAAAAAGCTTGAGATTGACGTTGGGTGATGTGCAGTTACTTACATCCCCCAACAATATGCCCAATAGCAGTATGCCTACTAACAAAATATCCCTGCTAATGAGGGTACTCTACACTGTCTGGGCAATTCCAGAAGAGATAATGGACCAACATCAGCAAGTCTCTCTGCTGCCTGTCCTACTGTATATGCTTTCTCTACATGGGGTGAATGAGAACATTGTGTTAATGTGTAAACAGCCAGCCTGACCCAGCAGCAACCTTCTCCCTGTGTCCTGGAGGCCGGAGCCCAGTATGATCAGACAGAGAGCCAAGCCAAGCCAAGCTCCCCCCCCCCCATCTACGTCACCAGTCACAGGTGCTCTGCCAGCTTGCAGGACCATGTCAGGCTGCCAAGATGCCATCCCATTTGCCAGCTGCTGAGGGACCTGCACGACTCCGCTCACTGCTAGTCAAATGTCAGCCTACAGCTGCCGGAGAACAGGGAGTGGAGTGCAGTCTGTACCTGTACACCGTCAGCATCAGCCACTAATGTGTTCTTTAACCATCAGTGTAGAATAACAACCATCTGGCTGCTGTACACAAACATAGCAGGAGTAGAGCAGGGAAGGAGGTACGATTAGAGAGTGATAAGGAAGACATGAATAATGTGTAGATGGTATAACAAATGTGTAACGAATGGAAATGTTCCAGCACCGGTAGCTGAACATCCGGGAAGCCTGACACTTCTGCTTTTTGATATCTTTCAAGTTGACGACTTGAACTGACGAGGATTCCGGTGGAGATTGACATTTTGTCCATTTGTGTGTCTGTCTGACACGCGAATCGCAGTTGGGAATTGCAGATATTTCAGCTTTTTCTGTCCAGCAAATGAACAAGTGAAATATATTGTCTGTCATCAAACATTTAAATGAACACCATCACAAGGAAGAAGAGTCCCTTAGCACATTAGAGAAATGATGCAGCCTGTGAACCAAGTCTCACCCCGGTTTCTCATCGAAATGTGGGAAGTGTACTTCCTTACGCTTCTCTTCCTCTAGTAAATGTAAAAACTAAACCTATTAACCTTTTCAGCTCCGCTTGTAATTCTCTTTCGTTTTCCCTGCAGATATTGGCTTAGTTACATGCGTGGTTCCCACTTCCCAGAGTCTTCTCTGGTAAACAGTTACTATTGTATAGGTGGAGAAGTACATTGGGACCTAGTTGCCTCGAACGGCAACATACAGCACATCACGCCAAAACAAAAGCAAAGGGGTGGCGAGTTCAACTTTAAGAGATGGTTCCAAACCTAAGGCCGTGTGTGTGTGTGTGTGTGTGTGTGTGTGCGCGCGCGTGCGTGCGTGCGTGCGTGTGCGCGTGTGGTCATCTGTTGATTGAACATGCAGATCTTTGAGGATCTCTGTCTACAGGGACCCTGCTTTTCCAATCAGGCAACATAACAATTATATTAAGGAATTTAGGTAGGAATCAACTATAGTAAAAAGAAAAAGAGCCATGGAAAATGTAAATGAAAGAATTACTCAAGGTGACAGGGTTTTGGTAGCATGCACACTAATGTAAATCCAATCTTGATCATACACCARACACACACTCGTGCTTATTCAAATTCTACATAGCCAAGCATTCTAGTCTGCTGTCAGAAACATGCTTCAAACACGATAGTAAACTGCTTCAAGCACAAGTTGTGGCTTTCACATTCCCGTATTCTGTCAACATACAGCAACGGTAATCCTCAAATATGTGCTTGCATTAAACTGCGCCTCAGTGTAAAAATGGCAGGTTATTTATCAGTCCTTATAGCCTGCTGTGGATTGATAGGAAAACTTCTGACTCTATGACACTTAATGTAGGTCACAGCTGTTTTTACTGTGCACTAAGAACAGTCAAACAGTCGTGAGGTTGGAGAGTCTTGTTCATCTGTACATTTCATCTGTCTTTCTTGCAAAGGTCTGCTAGCTAAGCAGAGCTACTCCAGGTCACTCAGCCAGCGCTGCTAGAGGCTGGAGCCAGCCTGAGGTTAACTACTCCAGGTCACTCAGCCAGCGCTGCTAGAGGCTGAGCCAGCCTGAGGTTACTACTCCAGGTCACTCAGCCAGCGCTGCTAGAGGCTGGAGCCAGCCTGAGGTAACTACTCCAGGTCACTAGCCAGCGCTGCTAGAGGCTGGAGCCAGCCTGAGGTTAACTACTCCAGGTCACTCAGCCAGCGCTGGCTGGCTGAGGCTGGAGCCAGCCTGAGGTTAACTACTCCAGGTCACTCAGCCAGCGCTGCTAGAGGCTGGAGCCAGCCTGAGGTTACCTACTCAAGTCAAAATGTATTTGTCAAATGCGGCGAATACAACAGATTTAGACTTTACTATGAAATGCTTAATTACAAGCCCTTTCCCAACAATGCAGAGTTAAAAGGTAAGAAAATGTGAGAATGAAAATAGTAACAGAATAAATAACAATAACAAAGCTATGTATACTGAACAGGTCGCTCAACAATATAAACACAATTTTTTTTTTTTGATTTTGCTGAGTTACATTTAATATGAGTAAATCAATTAATTAGGCCTTAATCTATGGGTTTCACATGACTGGGAATACAGATATGCATTCACATTGCCATTGATAAAATGCAATTGTGTTCGTTGTGCATAGCTTATGCCTAACCCCACTGCCACCATGGGGCACTCTGTTCACAACGTTAACTTCAGCAAATCGCTCGCCCACACGACACCATACACGTGGTCTGCGATTGTGAGGCCAGTTGGACGTACTGCCAAATCCTCTAAAACGACGTTGGGGGTGGCTTATGGTAGATAAATTAGCAAGAAATACTCTGGCAACAGCTATGATGGACATTCATGCAGTCAGCATGACAATTCCACACACCCTCAAAACTTGAGACATCTTTGGCATTGTGTTGTGTGACAAAACGGCACATTTTAGAGTGGCCTTTTCTTGTCCCCAGCACAAGGTGCACATATGTAATGATTGTGCTGTTTAATCAGCTTCTTGATGTGCCACACCTGTCTGGTGGATGGATTCTCTTGGCAAAGGAGAAATGCTCACTAACAGCGATGTAAACAACATTTGTGAGAAATACGCTTTTTGTGTGTATGGAATATTTCTGGGATCRTTTATTTCAGCTCATGAAACATGGGACCAACACTATACATGTTGCGTTTTTATATTTTTGTTCAGTGTACAAGGAGTACCAGTACTGAGTCAATGTGCAGGAGTACTAGGTAGTTGAGGTAATATGTACATGTAGGTAGGGTGTCACGTTCCTGACCTTATTTCCTTTGTTTGGTCTTGTTTAGTTGGTCAGGACGTGAGCTGGGTGGGCATTCTATGTTATGTGTTTCTATGTTTGGTTTAGGGTTGTCAACTAGCCTGATATGGTTCTCAATCAGGGGCAGGTGTTTTAGGTTTCCTCTGATTGGGAACCATATTTAGGTAGGCTGTTCRCACTGTTTGTTTGTGGGTGATTGTTCCTGTTCATTGCGTTCTTCGTTGTCTGTATGTTCACATGTTCAGGTCTGTAGCGTCGTTAGTTTCATTTTCTGTTTATTGTTTTGTTCGTGTTGTTAAGTGTTTCCAATAAATATGGAAACATACCACGCTGCGCTTTGGTCCTCCTCTCTTCCACCTAACGACGAGCGTTACATAGGGGTAAAAGTGTATAGGCAATCAGATTACATAATAAGCAGTAGCAGCACCGTATGTGAAGAGTGTGAACATGTGTGTTTGGCGTCAATATGCGTGTGTGTGTTTTGTGTTGTGAGCGTATGTCGTATGTGTGTTTCTGTTTGTGTGTTGGAGTGTCATTGTAAGAACAGTACCAGTCCAAAGTTTGGACACACCATTCAAGGGTTTTTCTTTATTTTGACTATTTTCTCTATTGTAGAATAATAGTGAAGACAAACTATGAAATAACACATATGGAATCATGTAGTAACCAAAAAAGTGTTAAACAAATTCTTTGTTTAAAAAAGAATTGATTCTTCAAAGTAGCCACCCTTTGCCTCGATGACAGCTTTTTGCACACTCTTGGCATTCAKTCAACCAGCTTCATGAGGTAGTCACCTGGAATGCATTTAAATTAACAGGTGTGCTTTGTAGAATTAATTTCCTTCTTAATTTCCTTCGGTATGAGCCAATCAGTTGTGTTGTGACAAGGTAGGGGTGGAATACAGAAGATAGCCCTATTTGATAAAAGACCAAGTCCATATTATGGCAAGAACAGCTCAAATAAACAAAGAGAAACGACAGTCCATCATTACTTTAAGACATGAAGGTCAGTCAATCCGGAAAAAGTTTCTTCATGTGCAGTCGCAAAAACCATCAAGCMCTGTGATGAAACTGGTTCTCATGAGGACCGCCAAAGGAATGGAATACCCAGAGTTACCTCTGCTGCAGGGGATACGTTCATTAGAGTTAACAGCCTCGGAAATTGCAGCCCAAATAAATGCTTCAGAGTTCAAGTAACAGACACATCTCAACATCAACTGTACAGAGGAGACCGCGTGAATCAGGCCTTCATGGTCGAATTGCTGCTAAATCAAATCAAATGTATTTATATAGCCCTTCTTACATCAGCTGATATATCAAAGTGCTGTACAGAAACCCAGCCTACAACCCCAAACAGCAAGCAATGCAGGTGTAGAAGCACGGTGGCTAGGAAAAACTCCCTAGATAGGCCAAAACCTAGGAAGAAACCTAGAGAGGAGCCAAGCTCTGAGGGGTGGCCAGTCCTCTTCTGGCTGTGCCTGTTGGAGATTATAACAGAACATGGCCAAGATGTTCAAATGTTCATAAATMACCAGCATGGTCAAAAAATAATAATCACAGTAGTTGTCGAGGGTGCAACAAGTCAGCACCTCGGAGGTAAATGTCAGTTGGCTTTTCATAGCCGATCATTGAGAGTATCTCTACCGCTCCTGCTGTCTCTAGAGAGTTGAAAACAGCTGGTCTGGGACAGGTAGCACGTCCGGTGAACAGGTCAGGGTTCCATAGCCGCAGGCAGAACAGTTGAAACTGGAGCAGCAGCACGGCCAGGTGGACTGGGGACAGCAAGGAGTCATCATGCCAGGTTGTCCTGAGGCATGGTCTTAGGGCTCAGTGTCCTCCGAGAGAAAGAGAAAATTGGAGAGAGCATACTTCAATTCACACAGGACACCGGATAAGACAGGAGAAATACTCCAGATATAACAGACTAACCCTAGCCCCTCGACACAAACTACTGCAGCATTAATACTGGAGGCTGAGACAGGGGGGGCTGAGGCTGAGAATCCCAGTGGAGAGAGGGGAACCGGCCAGGCAGAGACAGCAAGGGCGGTTCGTTGTTCCAGAGCCTTTTCGTTCACCTTCACATTCCTGGGCGAGACTACACTCAATCATATGTCCTACTGAAGAGATGAGTCTTCAATAAAGACTTAAAGGTTGAGACCGAGTCTGCATCTCTCACATGGGTAGGCAGACCATTCCTTAAAAATGGAGCTCTATAGGAGAAAGCCCTGCCTCCAGCTGTTTGCTTAGAAATTCTAGGGACAATTAGGAGGCCTGCGTCTTGTGACCGTAGCGTACGTGTAAGTATGTACAGCAGGACCAAATCGGAAAGATAGGTAGGAGCAAGCCCATGTAATGATTTGTAGGTTAGCAGTAAAACCTTGAAATCAGCCCTTGCCTTAACAGGAAGCCAGTGTAGGGAGGCTAGCACTGGAGTAATATTATCAAATATTTTGGTTCTAGTCAGGATTCTAGCAGCCGTATTTATCCGGGTAGCCGGAAAGTAGAGCATTGCAGTAGTCTAACCTAGAAGTGACAAAAGCATGGATACATTTTTCTGCATRATTTTTGGACAGAAAGTTTCAGATTTTTGCAATGTTACGTAGATGGAAAAAAAGCTGTCCTTGAAACAGTCTTGATATGTTCGTCAAAAGAAAGATCAGGGTCCAGAGTAACGCCGAGGTCCTTCACAGTTTTATTTGAGACGACTGTACAACCATCAAGATTAATTGTCAGATTCAACAGAAGATCTCTTTGTTTCTTGGGACCTAGATCAAGCATCTCTGTTTTGTCCGAGTTTAAAAGTAGAAKGTTTGCAGCKATCCACTTCCTTATGTCTMAAACACAGGCTTCTAGCGYYGGCAATTTTGGGGCTTCACCATGTTTCATTGAAATGTACAGCTGTGTGTCATCKGCKTAMRAGTGAAAGTTAACATTATGTTTTCGAATGACATCCCCAAGAGGTAAAATATATAGTGAAAACAATAGTGGTCCTAAAACGGAACCTTGAGGAACACCGACATTTACAGTTGATTTGTCAGAGGACAAACCATTCACAGAGACAAACTGATATCTTTCCGACAGATAAGATCTAAACCAGGCCAGAACTTGTCCGTGTAGACCAATTTGGGTTTCCAATCTCTCCAAAAAAAATGTGGTGATCGATGGTATCAAAAGCAGCACTAAGGTCTAGGAGCACGAGGACAGAGGCAGAGCCTCATTTACCACCTTCACAAGTGCAGTCTCAGTGCTATGATGGAGTCTAAAACCAGACTGAAGCATTTCGTATACATTGTTTGTCTTCAGGAAGTCAGTGAGTTGCTGCGCAACAGCTTTTCAAAAAATTTTGAGAGGAATGGAAGACTCTATTTAGGTCGATTTAGTTTTTTAAATATTTTCTGGGTCAAGGTTTGGCTTTTTCAAGAGAGGCTTTATTACTGCCACTTTTAGTGAGTTTGGTACACATCCGGTGGATAGAGAGCCGTTTATTATGTTCAACATAGGAGGGCCAAGCACAGGAAGCAGCTCTTTCAGTAGTTTAGTTGGAATAGGGTCCAGTATGCAGCTTGAAGGTTTAGAGGCCATGATTATTTTCATCATTGTGTCAAGAGATATAGTACTAAAACACTTGAGTGTCTCCCTTGATCCTAGGTSCTGGCAGAGTTGTGCAGACTCAGGATAACTGAGCTTTGGAGGAATACGCAAATTTAAAGAGGAGTCCGTAATTTGCTCTCTAATGATTATGATCTTTTCCTCAAAGAAGTTGAATTTATGAATTTAAATTCATGAATTTATTACTGCTGAAGTGAAAGCCTGAAGTGAAAGCCATCCTCTCTTTAAATTTCTGATTGTTCTTATTTTTCTCAATTAAGTTGGAAAAATAGGATGATCGAGCAGCAGTGAGGGCTCTTCGATAGAAGAAGACTTCCAGTTTGGTTTGGTGCCATTTCCGTTCCAATTTTCTGGAAGCTTGCTTCAGAGCTCGGGTATTTTCTGTATACTAGGGAGCTAGTWTCTTATGACAAATGTTTTTTGTTTTTAGGTGTGCAACTGCATCTAGGGTATTGCGCAAGGTTAAATTGAGTTCCTCAGTTAGGTGGTTAACTGATTTTGTCCACTAATGTCCTTGGGTAGGCAGAGGGAGTCTGGAAGGGCATCAAGGAATTTTTGGGTTGTCTGAGAATTTATAGCAAGACTTTTGATGTTCCTTGGTTGGGGTCTCAGCAGATTATTTGTTGCGATTGCAAACAAAATAAAATGGTGGTCCGATAGTCCAGGATTATGAGGAAAAACATTAAGATCCACAACATTTATTCCATGGGACAAAACTAGGTCCAGAGTATGACTGTGGCAGTGAGTAGGTCCAGAGACATGTTGGACAAAACCCACTGAGTCGATGATGGCTCCGAAAGCCTTTTGGAGTGGGTCTGTGGACTTTTCCATGTGAATATTAAAGTCACCAAAAATGTGAATATTATCTGCTATGACTACAAGGTCCGATTCGAATTCAGGGAACTCAGTGAGGAARGCTGTATATGGCCCAGGAGGCCTGTAAACAGTAGCTATAAAAAGTGATTGAGTAGGTTGCATAGATTTCATGACTAGAAGCTCAAAAAACGAAAACGTCGTTTTTTTTGGTAAATTGAAATTTGCTATCGTAAATGTTAGCAACACCTCCGCCTTTGTGGAATGCACGGGGGATGTGGTCACTAGTGTAATCAGGAGGTGAGGCCTCATTTAACACAGTAAATTCATCAGGCTTAAGCCATGTTTCAGTCAGGCCAATCACATCAAGATTATGATCAGTGATTAGTTCATTGACTATAACTGCCTTTGAAGTGAGGGATCTAACATTAAGTAGCCCTATTTTGAGATGTGAGGTATCACGATCTCTTTCAATAATGGCAGGAATGGAGGAGGTCTTTATTCTAGTGAGATTGCTAAGGCGAACACCGCCATGTTTAGTT
>NC_036848.1:33822684-33939201 GCF_002910315.2 Salvelinus sp. IW2-2015 | reverse complement strand
GATGTTAGTTTTGCCCAACTGGGTCGAGGCACAGACCGGTCTCAATGGGTGTAGCTGAGCTGACTACACTGACTGTGCTAGTGGCAGATTCCACTGCTGGCAGCTGGCTAACAGCTGCTGCTCTGCTGCACCCTATTCTTGTGGAGCTGGGGTTAGAGCCCTGTCTATGTTGGTAGATAAATGGAGCACCCTCCAGCTAGGATGGTCCGTCACTCTCGCGGACAGGCTTGGTCCGTTGGGGTAGTCCAGAAGATGGGCCATTATCTACTTATTTTGGGAGGGCAGAAACAGTTTCACCAGCGATTGATTGTGGATCTGCTGTAGAGTCATCACTCCCTAACTGGAGGGCGCCAGAGACATTACTCAAATGCCGACACATCTTCTAGCTGATTTACACGCTGAAGCTATGTTGCGCTTGTGACCTTGACTTGTTCATCCTACATCTTGTGTGCGACGTGGATAACCTATCTCTTATCTCTTACACCGCCAGTTTTTACTTACCAGCACCATCTTCAGATTGCCTTACGTCGTTAGCCCTGCCCCTGGAATACAGTGTACGATCAGTGATGATTCGTTTTAGTCTATACTGCGGTAATGGGTTGGTACTAGGTTTTCAATTTGGCAGAGCTAAGTGGGAGCTTCGGCTGTCTCAGACCATGTACGGAGGGTAGAGACAGAGAAGGTCGCCTCTGACCCCGACTATTGTCTTAATGGGAACCGGTAGGTTTCTGTCGGCTGAATGGCGACACGGTTGAGCATCTTTCTCAGCAGTTTCCTCTTAGAGCCTTGAGAAGTGTCCGGCTGTTTATGAGTACAGCGACTGCAATTAGAAGGCATCATGTTAATGTTACTACTTAGCTTCGGCTGTTGGAAGTCCTGACGAACCATGTCCAGATAAAATGTCCGGAGTGAAAAAGTTTAATGAAAAAAAGTTGAGTGAGGGGAAAAGCAAAAAATATAAACGGTAATTAAAAAGAATAAAGTTAAAAACCATAAAGTTGTGAGGTAGCAAAGTAAGGTTGGCAACAAAACGCACAGCAGCACGTAAACAAGTCTGCAAGTTGTGACCGCAAAGAAACCACTACTAAAGGACACCAATAAAAAGACTTGCTTGGGCCATGAAGCACATTGGACATTAGACCTGTGAAATCTGTTCTTTGATCTGATTAGTCCAAATTTGCAATTTTTGGTTCCAACCGCCGTGTCTTTGTGAGATGCAGAGTAGGTGAATGGATGATCTCTGCATGTGTGGTTCCCACCGTGAAGCATGGAGGAGGAGGTGTGGGGGTGCTTTGCTGGTGACACTGTCAGTAATTTATTTAGAATTCAAAGCACACTTAACCAGCATGGCTACCACAGCATTCTACAGCGATACGCCATCCCATCTGGTTTGCGGTTAGTGGGACTATCATTTGTTTTTCAACAGGACAATGACCCGAAACACCAAGACCAAGAAGGAGAGTGATGGAGTTCTGCATCAGATGACCTGGCCTCCACAATCACCCAACCTCAACCCAATTGAAATGATTTGGGATGAGTTGGAAGCAGCCAACAAGTGCTTAGCATATGTGGGAACTCCTTTAAGACTGTTGGAAAATCATTACTCATGAAGCTGGTTGAGAAAATGCCAAGAGTGTGCAAAGCTGTCATCAAGGCAAAGGGTGGCTACTTTGAAGTATCTCAAATATAAAATATATTTTGATTTGTTTAACACTTTTTTGCTTACTACATGATTCCATTTCATAGTTTTGATGTCTTCACTATTATTCTACAATGTAGAAAATAGTAAAAATAAAGAAAAAAACCATGAATCAGTAGGTGTGTCCAAACTTTTGACTGGTTCTGTATCAGTGAGTGGGCTCCAACTGTCTCCAGCGTTAGTGTGAGACGCATCACAGCAGGCTGGACCAGCCATGACCTGGCTAGCAAAGGAGAAAGAGACACGTGGGCCTGTCTGCCCTTCCCCTGACTTCCCTCGGGCCTAGCTGCATACTGGATGTAGGCTAGACATGGGTTTGAAGTTTGATTGCCTTTCCAACTGCACAACAGTTGATGTCAGAAAAGGTCTGGTGTGTGTGTGTGTGTGTGTAGCCTTGTGGTTAAGAGCGTTGGGCCAGTAACCGGAAGGTCGCTAGTTTGAATCCACCGAGCTGACTAGGTTAAAAATTTGCTGGTGCCCTTAAGGCACTTAACCCTAATTTCTCCTGTAACTCGCTCTGGATAAGAGTGTTTGCTAAATGGCTCAAATGTAAAAATGTTAATGTATCCAGGTACTGTGTAATTATCAGGGCTGAACTGGCCAGTGCTTATCTGAATTAGAATGAATGTACATGGACTGCAGTACCTTCAGGCTTGGGCTTCATCAAAGCTTGGTACCAGACAGGCACTTAGTCCTTATCTGGACTGCAGCAGCAAAGTGTGTGTGGGAAAGCAGCATGTTTCAGACAAGGTGGTCAAGAGCTCAAATGTAATTTTAGCTTGGCCGCCTCCCTGGTTTTTATAAACCAATAGTTTAAGACATATTTTCAGACGTTTTGTATCATTCAAATGGTCTCCTTTGATTTGAAAACATTTCAGTCAAGCAGTTGTTGAGGTTTTTCTATAAGAAGATGTTTTCATTGTCAGAAAATAAGTTCTATGAGTGTGAGGCTTTGTTTTCCTGGGCACACTGCTCTCTACTCCTGCTTTTCTGAAAGATCGTAACAATAGCTCGTAAAAGAGCACTCGAGAAGAGTGAGATTAACAACACAAGGGAATGCTGCCTAGGGAAAACCTGCTCTCAGCAGGTATATTTATCACAGCTCTGTCAATCAACTCCTGGCTGCATTTCAAATCAACCACTTTTCTTTTGTCTCATAAGGAACGCTTTTGGTTGAGAATATGCAAATCCAAGGCCGAGCGGAAGACCCAGGCAGAACCATCTCTCTCTCCCTCCGAGACAACTACAACCATTGGGTAATACTGGACCCGGTCAGACAGAGGCTCTACCTGAACAGCACCGGCAGGGCCCTCGACCGAGATGTAAGCATTCAAACACGCTATGACTGACTATTCATATGTTTGCTGCGGGGTTTGGGTTACTCTAAAGAAAAAAAACTGTTTACTGCAAGTTAGCTACACATTTACATTCCCTTCAAATACATCCTGAGGTAAAATAAGCTTCACAGCATACTGTAGCCACGTTGTGTTTCTTTACATTCTCCTATTAAACATGTACAGTGTGTAAGCAACAAACCTATCCATTCTTGAAAGAAAAGTACTGCACATGCACTGAACTGTGCACTTTGAACAGTGCGCCGGATAGAAACGTTGGCTAAATGGTATATGTTATGTACCGGTGTTAGAGTAGTTGATGATAATAGCAGAGATGAAAATGATCGAAGAGCAAAGCATACGTCTGATCTGAAGCATAACTTTCTTTACATGTTCTACACATCAATCCCAGTCATGTTGTTCCGTGTGAACCAGTTGAAAAGAGACGAATGACTCTCTGTCCCCTGCTGTCCTTGGTTCCTTCTGAAACGATGCTTATTTTTTTCCCCCCTCTAGCCCCCCTCCTACATCCATTCCATCGTGGTCCAGGTCCAGTGCACCAACGAGCTGGTCGGGAGCATCATTCGACACGAGGTGCGCATCGTTGTGAGGGATCGCAATGACAACGCGCCCCAGTTCCAGAAGCCTCGCTACTATGTCGCCATAAACGAGGTGAGACCCCCGGGACAAGCTAGTTAAATCTTTTATTGCAGTCCAAGACGATGTGTCTGACTCCCGCTCCGAGGTCACAGGCCACCATTGAGCAGTATCTCATTTACTTAGTATTGAATATTTCAGTCCGTTTAACCTGAATAGGGCCATACAATTTGGGAAAGGCTGTAAAAATGTGAAATATTAGCCATTGCTCAGTGACTGTGGWCTGGTAGGTACGGTAATAACTTCAAATCTAATTTCATTTATTCCCATGGAGCTTTTTTGACTGTTGAAGAGACTAAGACTGTGGTCATTAAAATTACTGTAACTATAGCTACTGTAGAATCTTCCCACATTTTATTCTGGAGACCTTTATTCTGGAGATTTTTTGTGTGGTTTAACATTGATGGCCCAACAGTGGGACCTCCATGGGTCTTTATGTGGTTTAGCAGTGGGACCTCCATGGGTCTCTGTGGTTTAACAGTGGGACCTCCATGGGTCTCTGTGGTTTAACAGTGGGACCTCCATTTGGGCCTCTCAATGTGGTTTAACAGTGGGACCTCCCATGGGTCTCTATGTGGTTTAACATGGGACCTCCATGAGCCTCTGCGTGGTTAACATTGGGACCTCCATGGGTCTCTATGTGGTTTAGCAGTGGGACCTCCATGGTCTCTGTGGTTTAACAGTGGGACCTCCATGGGTCTCTATGTGGTTTAACAGTGGGACCTCCTATCCGGGTCTCTATGTGGTTTAACAGTGGGACCTCATGGGTCTCTATGTGGTTTAGCAGTGGGACCTCCATGGTCTCTTGTGGTTTAACAGTGGACCTCCATGGGTCTTTATGTGGTTTAAGAGTGGGATCTCCATGGGTTCTCTGTGGTTAAGCAGTGGGACCTACCTGGGTCTCTGTGGTTTAACAGTGGGACTCCATGGGTCTCTGTGGTTTAACAGTGGGACCTCCATGGGTCTCTATGTGTTTAACAGTGGGACCTCCATGGGTCTCTGTGGTTTAGCAGTGGGACCTCCATGGGTCTCTGTGATTTAACAGTGGGTACCTCATGGGTTTCTTAAGTGGTGTTAGCCAGTGGGACCTCCATGGGTCTCTGGTTTAAACGTGGGACCGACCTCATGGGTCTCTAGTGGTTTAACATGGGACCTCCATGGGTCTGTAGTTAAGAGTGACCTCCATGGGTCTCTATGTGGTTTCAACGTGGACCTCCATGGGTCTCTGTGGTTTAACAGTGGGACCTCCATGGTCTCTGTGGTTTAACAGTGGGACCTCCATGGGTCTCTGTGGTTTAAGTGGGACCTCCATGGGTCTCTCTGTGTTTAACAGTGGGACCTCCATGGGTCTCTATGTGGTTTAACAGTGGGACCTCATGGGTCTCTGTGGTTTAACAGTGGAGCCTCCATGGGTCTCTGTGGTTATAGCAGTGGGACCTCCATGGGTCTCTGTGGGTTTACGCAGTGGGACCTCCATGGGTCTCTATGTGGTTTAACAGTGGGACCTCCATGGGTCTCTGTGGTTTAACATGGGACCTCATGGGTCTCTGTGGTTTAGCAGTGGGACATCCATGGGTCTCTGTGGTTTAACAGTGGGACCTGGGCCATGGGTGTCTCTGTGTTAACAGTGGGACCCATGGGTCTCTGTGGTTTAACAGTGGACCTCCATGGGTCTCTGTGGTTTAACAGTGGGACCTCCATGGGTCTCTTGTGGTTTACAGTGGGACCTCCATGGTCCTGTGGTTTAACAGTGGACCTCCATGGGTCTCTTGTGGTTTAGCAGTGGGACCTCATGGGTCTCTATGTGTTTAACAGTGGGACCCCATGGGTCTCTGTGGTTTAGCAGTGGGACCTCCATGGGTCTCTGTGGTTTAGCAGGGAGATCTCCATGGGTCTCTATGTGGTTTAACAGTGGATCTCCATGGGTCTCTATGTAGTTTAACAGTGGGATCTCCATGGGTCTCTATGTAGTTTAACAGTGGGACCTCCATGGGTCTCTAGTATGTTTAACAGTGGACCTCCATGGGTCTCTGTGGTTTACAGTGGACTCTCCATGGTCTCTGTGGTTTAGCAGTGGGACCTCCATGGGTCTCTGTTTTAGCAGTGGACCTCCATGGGTCTCTGTGGTTTAGCAGTGGGACCTCATGGGTCTCTATGTGGTTTAACAGTGGGACCTCCATGGGTCTCTTGGTTTTTAACAGTGGAGACCTTCATGGGTCTCTGTGTTTAGCAGTGGGACACCATGGTCCTCTGTGTTAATAGTGGGACCTCAGGGTCTCTGTGGTTTAACAGTGGGACCTCCATGGGTCTCTGTGTTTAACAGTGGGACCTCCAGGTGGTCTCTTGTGGTTTAACAGTGGGACCTCCATGGGTCTCTGTGTTTAACAGTGGGACCTCCATGGGTCTCTGTGGTTTAGCAGTGGGACCTCCATGGGTCTCTGGAGTAGCTAACAGTGGACTCCATGGGTCTCTGTGGTTTAGCAGTGGGACCTCCATGGGTCTCTGTGGTTTAGCAGTGGGACATCCAGTGGGCTTTCTATGTGTTTTAACAGTGGACCTCATGGTCTCTATGTAGTTTAACAGTGGGACCTCCATGGGTCTCTATGTAGTTTAACAGTGGGACCTCCATGGGTCTCTATGTAGTTTAACAGTTGGACCTCCATGGGTCTCTGTGGTTTAGCAGTGGGACCTCCATGGGTCTCTATGGTTTAGCAGTGGGACCTCCACGGGTCTCTATGTGGTTTAACAGTTGGACCTCCATGGTCTCGGTGGTTTAACAGTTGGACRTCCATGGGTCTATGTGGTTTAACAGTACATTCTCCATGGGCTCTGGGCATAGAGGGCCCCAGAGCGGCTTGTGTCCCACTGAGGTGTCCCACCAGGGGACAAAGTAGCTACATGGTGATTTTGCCGCTTTTCCCTAATAGAAAAAGGGTCCCATGAGTGTTTCTGTGTTAGATTGAGCTCATTAGCGAGCAGCCTTTCAGAGTAGCAGACAGAGAAGACAGCCCCTGCAGAAGCTTCTGTTCTCAAACTATTGGAAATGGTTGCTTTCATTATTCTGCTCAATAGATTTGTTTTCACACAGTTTGAAATGTTGGTTTTATTTGGATCGTTCATCTGTAGATGCTCTACAGACTATCAGCAACATTTAAACGATCTACTAACCCTAGCTCTAGCTCTAACCTTAACCCTCATCCTAACCCTAAATGTAACCCTTACCCTAAACTTAACTCTTACCCTAACCCTTATTCTAAACCTAACCGCAACCCAAATAGTTGCTTATCGACAGATAGTTGACCTGTAGAGCAACTACAGATGGGAAAAACCGGACTATCCAAACAAAGTGTGACTGAAATGTTCAACTGTAACCGTAACCCTAAAACCAACCGCAACCCTAAACCCAAACCTAACCCCAAAACCAAACACAAACCCTAACCCCAACCCTAAACCTAACCGCAACCCAAATAGTTGCTTATCGACAGATAGTTGACCTGTAGAGCAACTACAGATGGGAAAAACCGGACTATCCAAACAAAGTGTGACTGAAATGTTCAACTGACACGGAGATAGGGGTCCAATAGAATACAGAGTTTCCCGTCCATCAGTCAACTTTTTAAGCCCATATAGTGGAGAGCTACAGGGCCGTCGAAGCGGAGAGCAATATAACAACAGTTAGAGGTATTCACGGTTGAAGGAAGTATGTTGTGGAGATGAAGACATCTGCTAATGTGAGATCTTGACTGCACACGTGGACATACTTGGCATGACAGTACTGTGTGCCATATAGTATCTGGAGAGCCTTATTTGCATGCTTTCCAACTTTTCGCTGAAGTTGCAAGCCCGGAGGATGGAGGAGTTAGTGAATGGCAATCATGCTTGCTAGCTGTATGCTCTTGTGAGACCTTGACCCTGTTTCGAAATTCCATTAACTACACCTTCACCTGAGACTGGCATCAAGAGTTATAGTCAAGGCTGAATCACTCACACTTGTTAATCAGGCAATTAGTCGTTAGACAGCTCTAGATACGACTTAACCTTTCAACACCTTGTTATCTCATATGGGGAGAATCTTTTGGCCTCTCCTTGTGTATCCCAATAAATACACTACTAAGACATGCAGTAACCCCTTGGTTATTAAAGGCACTGTACACTTCTTTAGACTAGATTAATTCATTCATTACGGCGGCCTTCATGCATACAGTCCGTTACGCAATGTTTATCACCGAGGCGCTGATGTGCAGACTAAGGGACGTGGAGGAGTGATGTGCTCCCAGAGGTGTGTCTGTGACTGGTTGGCGCTGGGAGAGCCTTGCATCCCAATGAGGACAGGCACCACGATTCATCGTGGTGTCTGTCCTAAATAATGTTAGCTCCTAAATAATGCATGCTTATGTATTTCTGCGGTTTACAAAATTGCAGAATGGATGGGGTGTATGGCTGTCCCTATTCTGCCGAAGACGACAGAGGAGATTTCAATTTTTGCGAATGGGAAACATGGAATCGTGCCTCTACTTTTCATTACAGCACCTCTTTAGAAATTACATTTGGGGTCCCTGCTGTGGGTTTCCATTAGGTTTTTCCCTATTCGGTTCAGTGAAAACATTTTTACAGTACCAGTCAAACCATAGCTGATGTCAGTAGTGTTTCTCTGAACTCTCTCCTCTCTTCCTCTTGTATCTGACATCTTTTGTGTGTTCATGTTCCTGAAAAGTCAGATACAAGAGCAGCAGAGTAGCATTTCAGGAGCTAAAATACCCAGGTTTCCTTGGTGCTGCCAACAGGCACTAAACTATTACCTTCTCTTCTCACATCTGATAGCGGTCCACTGTGGGATTCAGGTATGACAGCTGAAAGGAAGCATTCTAGTGCTGTGAATCACTCACCCCTCTCAGAAGACCAAGAGCAAGGCTTTGTTGGTGATTGGCTGAGCTAGCCACCTCAGAATCCAACTGGGATTATGTTGTTGCGCAACCAGTCACTTCAAACCTAACTAATCCTGTTTTCACTGCAATATGCTTGTCTGTAAACAAATCAACAGCATGTTGGTTAGTGACGCGGGAAAAATTGATACAGTTSCATATCGCAATGTTATTTTTGARGATATTATATAGCTACTTTTTTTGTTGCTAGGTAGCGTTAGCTAGCGCTATTGTRGACTGTACCTGCACCAAAACTGCAGTATTTTTCATCCTATAGCTTGTTCTCCATCTTCTTTTAAAATAGTGATCCAATATTGTTTTCAGCACTTTTGTTTCCATGACTGGTCAAAACTCATTTTCTCATGCTCTCTCTTGTCTCTCTGCAGCAGACGTACGGTATAGTGAGAAATATGTCAGGAATYTCAAATCGCAATAGAATTGCAGTATCGAATCACAAAACATCTAGAATCGTGAGAATCTTAATAGTCGTATGGGCACCTAAGTCTCGTGATAATATAGTATAGTAAGGTCCCTGGCAATTCCCAGCCCTAATGTTGGTTTAGCCTTCACTGTATGTTTCACTCAGAATGGCTGGATCGTTAGTGTTGTGATGAAGGTTGTTGTCGACCGAATGCTTAGCACAGGAAAACTGACACTTACATCTGATTCAAGTGCGTGGAGACTTCTTTTTATAGTTTGGATCGTTAGTATTGTCATAACGATGTAATAATGTCTCACAGTTGACCCCAATTGGCACCACCATCTTCTCCGGCTTCACTGGGAATAATGGAGCCCTGGACATTGATGACGGCCCAAACGGACAGATCGAATACATCATCCAGTACAACCCAAATGACCCGGTATGTTACATCTCAATACTTACTGACTGACCCATCCAATCTGATTCTCTTTAAACCCACGACTGATGGCAATCACACTGCACAGCCTAAAAAGATTGCTAGAGATATTCGATTATTACCGTATTACTCATATCACTAGGTAGGGGTCACAAGGCCATAAATGTCCTGTTGAGGCAATCTCTACACCAGAGATCTCTGCACTCGCACTGGCAGACAATGAATGAGGCAAGGGGGAGCTTTTCTGAGTGGAGTGCACTCTTAACCCAGGGTACTGTGTCTCTTTGTGTCGCAGATGTCCAACAGGACGTTTGACATCCCGCTCACCCTTTCTGGCTCAATGGTCCTGAGGGAGAGGCTCAARTACGAGGAGATCACCCGCTACCTGGTCGTCATCCAGGCTAATGTAAGTCTGTCTGTCTGCATGGCAATCTAGTCATCAAAGTCTGTGGTCGTGTCTGGAATGGCACCCTATTCCCTYTATAGTACACTACTTTTGGCCAGGGCCTGTCTGTCTAGGGTAAGCGATGGACAAACCAAACACTGGAGCATACTGTACATGGGTACAGGACTGTACAATGTGTTTTTTTGAATAGGGCAGGCTGTAGCACTAAGAAAAACTTGAAGTGAAACTTTATACCACTTCGTAAATGCAAAATCATATTTTTGTGTGTGTTAAATGACTGTTGGATGTTCTTTTGAAAAGAGGGACATACTATAGATGTACAAGGCAAGAATGGTAAAGAGAGTACAGAATAATCCATTCAGTTATGCCTCAGTCAAGGTATTACTCTGGAATGGAACATTCACCAAAGGTGTCATTCATTACCAGAATTGTACCGAAATGTTTTTCAATGTCTTTTGATACTAGAACATGTGAATGAACAGATACTTGAACCGATGTGGCATATATGTTCAATGCAAGTGCTTATCCAGACTGAAATGAATGCAATGCAGAATGTTTTTGAAAACTTTAATCTTTTGGAAAATACAGAAAGGATGTTGCACTTAAGATAGAATCGCGTTGTTCCACCAATTAGGTGCCTTTTAGGCGAGTGGCCAGGCCTACGCATTTTTTAGGTACTCCTACCCGAGGTAGAACAAAACACAAGCATGTTTTTTTCTCCTCTCTAATGTATCCCATTTATGAAATGGATGGTTGTGTAAAAAATATTTTTACTGCAAAAGTGGTTAAATTGATAGATATTGTGACTCTAAACTCGAAAAGTGCAGCATAATGTCTGGCTGGAGGGTGGATGAGTTGCATAACCTCATGTAACCTAATATTGCAAGCACTGACATTGCTAAAATGTGGAATGCAAGTAGTCCGTTGTCTACACTACATACACAAACAAACAGCATAAGGATATCGTAATCTTGGAAATATAGACCTGTAAACACTGAGATAGTATCGGCGGAAATGCCAATTATGAATATTTCTGATGAATGTAAGCTTTACTTTTTGGTAGCTGGTTAATAGACAACTTTACAAGTCAAATGGTCTCTCACGCAGCGCTATATGATCCTGCCTGACAAAAATACATACACACTAAGGAAAGAGGACTCCTGAAGGGTGAAGGTTCTATGTGGAAACCACAGGAGGTTGGTGGCACCTTAATTGGGGAGGATGGGTTCATGGTAATGGCCGGAACAGGGGGAAATTGAATTGCATCAAGCACATGGAAACCATGTGTTTGATGCCATTCAATTTGCCCTGTTCCGGCCATTATTATTAGCCGGTCTCCCCTCAGCAGCCTCCACTGGTGGAAACATAATGACTTAAAGAACCAAATGATGAAAGACTGTGTCGGTGTAAATACATTTGATTATGAATCCAATATGGACAACATAATTACACTCAAACACCTTTGCCTGCATATAAATTGCCCTGGTTTATTTTGTATTGTGTTATTCTGTCTTGAACACTAGAGCTGCTGGGCCTCTGACTGAAACATTCTAACAGTGTAATTAACACATTTCATTTATTCTATCGCAAAATAATTGTTTGGTTGTGTTTATGAAGGCCTTGGGTAACATTAGAATACTTAAAATAACACATTAGCATTTTCATTAGTTTGTTACTGTACAAACATTTTTGTTTAATAAACACACAAATTCAAGTGTTCAATTTTATTTGTGGAGTGCTTTTGTTACAACTATGAAACAGAAAGCATATGTGTTGGAAGACGGTAACAGCTTCTTTAAAATAAAATACAAATAAAATACCCCAACCACCAAGACGCACGGTCAAATGATGGAAACATCAGTAGGCTAAACATTTTATAATGGCCTTGGTAAATAGTGAATCTCAGCACAAAAACAAGTATGGCATTATAATGAATATAAGTAATACGTGTCAATATGACAGCAGTCAAAAATGGTCAATTACAGTTATCTGGTGCTTTTGTGCGTCAGTTGGGTTTCATTTAGCTGTTATCCCTTGTCCCAACAGTTGCCCCAATTTTTGTAACTTTCACTGGTTTGACACACTTTGACATACCTTTGTTTGGTTGTAGTGCGTAATAGTCTCCGGTTCTCTCTTTATTGTGTCCTGTTGTCTTATCATTCTTCAGCACCGTTGTGGAGTACAATGGC
Source organism: Salvelinus sp. IW2-2015 (assembly GCF_002910315.2). Taxonomy (NCBI): domain Eukaryota; kingdom Metazoa; phylum Chordata; class Actinopteri; order Salmoniformes; family Salmonidae; genus Salvelinus; species Salvelinus sp. IW2-2015. The sequence continues at coordinate 33,927,137 of NC_036848.1, read as the reverse complement.
TGTGCAGGTGCCTTATTTTGTGCAGAGGGAGGGAGCTCCCGTCTCATTTTGTTCATGCCGCCGGCCAGACTTGTTTTCTTTGCAAGCAACATGTTCACCAATGACAGTAAAGTGATGAAATGTTACATGGTGACATTTCTCCCCTTGCCAACTTAACGTTCCACAATCCTCATCACCACATTCTGACTCTCTCTCACCTGCTGCCCGGATCTTTTCCCAGATATTGAAAGCCGTTCCGCATGTACAATTACACACGCTCTTACTCTGTAGCCTACTCCAACTAGGCCTGAGTAGACTGATAAGACTGCTTGGATTCAGTGGACTGGTGTAGGGTGCGCTGTTTTGAGGTGATAATTACAATAGATGAATACAATAGAATGGTCCGCCCTGTTCTTCATTCACAATTGGTGGTTTACATAATTATGTATCGTTCGCTTCCCCTCTCGCATCAACTCACCCATTCTCCCCCTTTCTCCCCATCATACTTTACTTTTATTTKATCTGTTGTTACATGTGTGAAATCGGTAAAGTTTAGGTTCAGTTTCGAAGGTAATTATCAGAGGGATTATCAACTATCGGCAGAAGGAGCGGAGCAGGCCCTACTCTCGGGAGAAGTTAGGGGCAACATGGGAAAACCAGCAAAAAATGACATGCACTCCTAAAACTGGTTATAACTCCAGTTCTGTTTMAGAATAAATAAATCATGAGTGGTCAAAAATAACTGCTTTAGCGGTTCTAGTGTTAAAACAGTTTCATACAGCTCTTGGTATAACTATGAGTGYCACTGCCATGCCTCTGTTTTGAATAGCRGAAGCCAACTAGCTTTTAAATGTGTGTTGATGTTTTTCACGACACAAGCACACAGTAGTGTAACCAAGTTACAGGAAAGCAACCTGTTCTACAACAGTCAGCCACTCTAGTAGCGTATATGCAGGGCTTTAACCGTATCCCTATTTAGCCCAATGAAACGAAGTGTGCAAGGTTGATTCAAAGAGTCTGAGGTGACCAGAACATGAGTGTGTCCTAACAGGGTGAGGACATAAAGTAGCCAGTATTGGTTTTAGTTCTGCGGCCTGACCAGGTTACACAGCTAACTGGTCATTCTAGGAATGCTGCAGAGACAAGGGCAGTAAGTATCCTTCCTGTTTGACTGTCAGGGTATACAGTTTCCATGTATACAACAGTTGGGTCGAGGCACTCAGCACATGCAGTCTGCATGCCAACGAGAACCATTGACTAACTGGAATGTTATCTCAGCCTAATTGATGCAGGGGATACTCCAGTAGTGGAATGGTTAGTTGTCTGGTTGTGAAGYAGAGTGTGAGATTGATGTCACAAARAGACCTGAATGTGGCATATTCCTTTATATTCCTTTGGAAGTCAGGTAGAGAGATTTATTTGGCCGATATTTACTATGGCTAGTTGGCTGTGATTACGCTCTCGAACGGCTAGATATTCTTTACCATTCGGCCATCAGATRTGCTCCTTATAGGACAGATCACTATCACTATGCTCCTCTGTAAACTGGTCATCTCTATGTACCCGTTGCAAGACCCACTGGTTGATGCTTATTTATAAAACTCTCTTAGGCCTCACTCCCCCCTATCTGAGGTATCTACTGCAGCCCTCATCCTCCACATACAACACCCGTTCTGCCAGTAAGATTCTGTTAAAGGTCCCCAAAGCACACACATCCCTGGGTCGTTCCTCTTTTCAGTTGGCTGCAGCTAGCGACTGAAAAAAACACTCAAACTGGACCGGTTTGTCTCCATCTCTTCATTCAAAGACTCAATCATGGACACTCTTTCTGACAGTTGTGGCTGCTTCGTGTGATGCATTGTTGTCTCTACCTTCTTGCCCGCTGTGCTGTTGTCTACAGTATGCCCAWTAATGTTTGTACCATGTTTTGTGCTGCTACCATGTTGTGTTGCTACCATGTTGTTGTCATGTTGTGTTGCTACTAGGGTTACAAAGGGTTGAAAACCTTCTGGAACATTTCTGGACATTTTCCAGAAATTTTCCATGTGACGTTAAGCCCGGGAATTTGGGGAATTTTGCTTAAATTCATAAAAAAGTTAGCTTATAACAGTGAACCTTTTTTTGGATACGCATAAGGCAAATCTAGGTCTTGTGGCATATTTTGGTTAAACTATCCATAATTCAATGGAATTGAAACCCTCTGCATGCACAGTGCATTCTTCCATCACATGTGCAGTGCACTCTTCCATCACATGTACAGCTGATTCTCAAGATCTTGCACACTAATGAGATGCTATTGAGCCCACACTACTACACTGTCTGAGCCAAGGAATACATGCTTTCTGGTAAGTTTTGATTACCATACTGGGTGGGGTGAATATATTGTATATGACATACATGATTTTTTGTTAACTAGTAAATAGTWGCCTACATCAAAGTGTGTTTTAAGTCATTGCTAACTTGTGAACAATTTCTGKMAGTTAGTTTTTGCTACCATGTGGGTTTTAGCTTGCTTGAGCCTGCTAAATGAGGAGTGTTAATTCACCTATTTCCATACATGTTTCATTTTGAAARATTTATCTTACAAAGGAGTTGTTTAATCTAACTGCTTAACTATTTATCTGTACATGGAATTGTATTTGTTGTTTTTTTACTAATTTTTTTCTAATCTTTACAGGAAAATGCCACGGGCACTATCTGATGTGTGGAGACATTTCACTGCAGCTAAAGTAGAAGGAAAAGCTGTGTACATTTGCAAATACTGTGCCAAATCATATGTGAAGAATGCAACAAAGATGCAGAATCATCTGGCCAAGTGCATAAAGTTCCSTCAGCACTCACAACAAGCAACCTCTGACAAAAGTCTCTCTACTTCTATTCGAGGTGAAAATGATGACTCTAACACCTTATCCATAGCAACAGCTCATGGTCCTCTTGGAATCAGAAGTTTTTTTGACTCAGTGGAGGAACGTAGTCAGATAAATGCTGATGAATGTCTTGCTCGAGCTGTGTATGCAACTGGTTCAACTCTCATGCTCACAGGCAATGTATATTGGAAGAGATTTCTGAATGTCCTTCACCCAGCATACACCCCTCCAACCAGACATGCTTCATCTACTAATTGCTGGATGCAGAGTTCAAGTGAAGGTCAAGCAAATTATAGAGAAAGCAGACTGTATTGCAATCATCTCTGATGGGTGGTTGAATGTTCATGGGCAAGGAATAATTAACTACATCATCGCCACCCCTCAACCAGTATTCTACAAGAGCACAGACACAAGGGACAACAGACACACCGGCCTCTACATTGCAGATGAGCTGAAGGCACTCATCAATGACCTTGGACCACAGAAGGTATTTGCACTGGTGACAGAKAATGCTGCGAACATGAATGTCGCTTGGTCTAAAGTGCAGGAGTCCTACCCTCACATCACACCCATTGGCTGTGCTGCTCATGCATTGAATCTGTTTCTCAAGGACATCATGGCACTGAAAACAATGGATACACTCTACAAGAGAGCCAAGGAAATGGTTAGGTATGTGAAGGGTCATCAAGTTATAGCGTATAACAAGAGCACCACATTGAAGCTGCCCAGCAACACCCGTTGGGGTGGTGTTGTCATCATGTTTGACAGTCTCCTGGAGGGGAAGGAGTCTCCAAGAAATGGCCATATCACTTGATGGGGCTGCTGATATTGACAGCCCCATCAAGAGGATCCTCTTGGATGATATGTTTTGGGAGAAAGTGGTAAGCAGCCTGAAACTCCTGAAACCTATAGCAGTAGCCATTGCACAGATTGAGGGAGACAATTGCCATTCTGTCTGATGTTCAGACTCTGCTTGCAGATGTAAGAGAATAAATCAGTACTGCCCTGCCCACTTCACTGTTGCTCCAAGCAGAGGAAACTGCAGTTCTGAAATGCATCAAAAAGCGTGAAGACTTCTGCCTGAAGCCCATACACACCGCAGCGTACATGTTGGACCCCAAGTATGCTGYCAAGAGCATCCTGTCTGGTGCAGAGATCAYCAAGGCCTATGGTGTRATCACTACCGTMTCTCGCRACCTTGGCCTGGATGAGGGCAAGGTTCTTGGCAGTCTGGCGAAGTACACTTCCAAGCAAGGGCTTTGGGATGGAGATGCAATATGGCAGTCGTGCCAACATATCTCATCAGCCACCTACTGGAAGGGACTTTGTGGATCTGAGGCTCTTTCCTCTGTTGCCTCCGTCATCCTCCAAATCCCACCAACATCAGCCTCCTCAGAGTGCAACTGGTCCTTGTTTGGGAACACACACACCAAAGCACGCAACAAGCTGACCAATACAAGGGTTGAACAATTGGTGGCCATCCGGGCAAATTTGAGGCTTTTTGAGCCTGGKAACAAGCCATCCTCAACAAGGTTGGATAGTGACAGTGAAGATGAGGCCTCAGAGTCTGATGTTCAAGAGGTGGACATTGAGGAGGTCCAGAGAGAAGACATGGAACCCTGAGAGGAAGACAACCAAAGCCTTAGTTTCTAGACTATCATTTTACAGATATATGTTGAAAACGTTTTTGGGAGATGCGATGGATCATTGGGGATCATTCAATATTCCCTTTCTTTTGTTGTTCAGTGAAATCATCCCATGTGAAGAGTCAACTCATTTAATTAAAGTTCAATTCGTAACAATTTTATTTTTTCTWTMGGAAGGACTTAATCATTTGCAATTATGTCTACTTATGATAAGGCAAAAGGTTTATGTTTCTGTCTCCATATGATATGGTAAATATATCCAATGCAAAAAACATCTACATCTACCATCTACATCTACAATGGTATTAATATTAATTTGCATATATTTCCATTAATTCCCATATATTCCCGTTAATTCCCATATATTCCCGTTAATTCCCACAGAAAGTTTCCACCTCTGAATATTCCCCAAAATGTGCAACCTTAGTTGCTACCATGCTGTGTTTTTATGTGTTGTTGCCATGTTATGTTGTCGTCTTAGGTCTCTCTTTATGTAGTGTTGTGGTGTCTCTCTTGTTGTGATGCGTGTTTTGTCCTATATTTTATATTTTATTTTTAATCCAAGCCCCCGTCCCCACAGGAGTCCTTTTGCCTTCTGGTAGGCCGTCATTGTAAATAAGAATTTGTTCCTAACTGACTTACCTAGTTAAATAAAGGTTAAATAAAAATGAAGAGTGACAGAACCTTTTGAGCGTGATATCAGGTTACCTAGAGGTTACTTAGAGTGTAGGTCATAGACTGTGACTGTGAACCGTTGGTTATGAGGGACGTAGCACAGCTCCACACACATATACATTTGAAGATTATCCCTGGGCTTTGATGGAAAGGTAAGGGGTTGCAGAGGTGGTGGAACTGATCAAGCAGAGATCACTATCTCACAGTCAATCCCCAGCCACCATACACAATCATTTACAGCATCTTTATTTAAGTTTGTCCATCCTAAAGACCTCTTGTTTGCCATAGATGGCATTATGCCCTTATATGTTGGGATTACTGAACAGTTTCCCACGCCAATGCATTAGTCACCACAGCATGAGAGCTCATTCTTCACATGCGAGTCCAGTTCATGGGCTGGCCAGCCCTGGGTGGTAGCAAAATAGGTGCATATGAGGGCAATGCACATCAGCACTTTCCAGATGGCATTTTGGCTGTTGAATGGCCTCCTGACATGTGGCAGTCCAGTTGCATGGTGTCTCTGTCTTTATTAACTGCCAGAGGGGGGACTGCTGGTGGAGTGGGCCTATCGAGGATAGTTCTGGGAGATTCAGGAGGGCATTGACATTGGAGAGGTGTGTTGGTTCAATGTGGTGAACAGCTGCCTTATGTGGTTGCATCCCAATGTCACGAAGTCAACATGTACGGCAACTCCAGGGCAGACTGGGAGATTCAAGATGGCATTGACATTGGATAGGCGCAATTCCTATGATGTCAAGGCCCACTAAGTTGATGGCATTTATTTTCACTGAGTTTCACATTGTGTTGATTCATTGTAGTGAACACCTGCCTAATGCGCTTGTCATCATCTGTGGTTGCATCCATAATATCACCAAGTCAACATATACGGCAACTCCAAGCAGACGGCCAGGAGGGTGGACAAACCTTTTGGGAAAAATAAATATGCCCGCTCAACCCAAAGAGCATAGGAGTGCACCGGAACATCCCAATGCGCATCATAAATGCAGTGAGCCAGCGGAAGGTCATGTTCGATTCAGTCAGACGTATTGGACTAGCAATGAATCAAAGCTTACTTCTAAATGATAAGATTACTTAAAGTGATTTAAGAGCCCATTCCTGGAAGCACACGTTGACCCACAGTTGGTATACAGCAAGTTGTAGAGCTCGAGAGCTCGAGAGAGAGAGAGAGAGAGAGAGAGAGAGAGAGAGAGAGAGAGAGAGAGAGAGAGGATGCCCAGGGTTCTCTTTTCTTTCGTTGGAGCCTCCGAGTTGCCTCATTGATCCCCAGAGGCTTGTGACTTGGAATACTTGGTGTTGCCATGCCAAGAAGACTGCTTCCTTTTTTATATCCAGACAAAGCTATTTGAGTGTAATTATGGCAGGCCTATTGGATTCCCAACCAGGGTTGAATTACACTACAATAGTACAGTAAGTAAGTACAGTACACACATCTAAAAGATCTAAAACATGTACAGGTGATGAAAACACCATTTAATGGTATTGTGGCAGCCATATTGGATTCTGGACGCCATAATGGATTTGGCCCCCTAACGTAATTGCAAGAGGCTGAACATCCAATCCACAGAGGTACCTTTCGATTGACAATAAATTACAGTTTTCGCGGTCTCAGCCCAGAGCCGATTAGATTACAATAGCCACAACAAAAAAGCATTCYTCATAAATATTCATAGTTYATATTTCTGCCTATTCTATCTCAGTGTTTACAGGTCTATATTTTCAAGATGRATTAAGATATCCTAATGCTGTTTGTTTTTGTATGTAGTGAAGACAACTCACTACTTCATTTGAGCAATGTCAGAGCTTGAAATTTTGTGTTACATGAGTTTWTGTGGRCACTCCCCCCTCCAGCCAGACATTATTCTGCACTGTTTGAATTTACGGGGTGTCACAATATCGATCAATTTAACCACTTTTGCAGTAAAATATTTTTACACAATCATCCATTTCATGAATGGGAGATATTAGAGATGTGAAAAACATGGTTGTGGTTTTGTTTTACCTCGGGTAGGGGTATCTCAAAAACMAAAACCCTTTTTGAGGATTGGCCACTAGCAATTCAATTATTTTATTTTTATGATTATATTTATTTCCTCTAATTTTAACATTCAGTCATAAAGAYCACATGTTCAATTTAATAGAAAACATGTTTTCRCATCTCAGGAGATTATTAAGTAAAAACAAAATGACTATAGTAAATGCCTATTATGTGCCAAATAAAGTAACAGGGTTGACTGTAACAGGGTGGACGTTTTCAGCGTAAATAAGCCATAAATCCCCTTTCCATGTATTTCTAAAACATTTCTAGCCTGTCTAGCTACAGTATGGGTAACATTGTTGACGTGTTATGCCGACCCGCTCAGTTTTCCACCAGAAAAAGGCTAAAAGGAGTAGAAACAGCTCACCTATGATTTGACTATTAGATGTTCAATATTTCTTTCAAAAAAGTATTATTTAAAAAAGGTTTCACCATATTAAAATGGAATTCAGCTCAGGTACCAGGGTTGACCTTAAAATGAATCTCTAATCACATTAAATAAATAATAATCTTCAGAAAGGACTTTGTAAAAGTAACAAAATAAKTATCTTGGTCTTTACAATGATGGTGAAAACTTGGAGAAATGTTGTGGTAATGGGTTCAAATCTTCTTAGAAGTCACAGAGGATGCACAGAGGAACATGTCAAAATGTTGAGCTTTATTGCTATGAAAAATCTCATTTATAGAATTTTCCATGTGGTCTATATTAAAGGGCACTTCATCTGATATAGCAGGCTTTTAAAATGCACAATTTGTACTTAAAATATCAAAGGGATGCAACAGGCACTTGTGGAACAACCCAGCTGCGGAAGAAAGGTAGACAGACAAAAATATACTTTAAATCATTGGTCGGCAACATCCAAAACTGGCKCGCGAGTGATTTATTTTGGCCCCCTTAAGATTTTTGTAAAAAGATATATATAATAATAGTAATTGTTAAATCACCAGGAATTCAGCGAAAAAATGTGTTTCATTTAGGAAATCTGATCTCAAGTATTCCCACAAATAAAATAATAGATATGTGTATCAATGTGAAATTATTGTTATTTTCAAATACAATCTCTTTTTAGGCTTAGTTGTGGTCAATTTGCAGCGTACAAATTATTATAATTATGATCCGCCCCTCCAACCATCTGCTCCGACAAAAATCATCCCGTGGCTGAATCTAGTTGCCTACCCTGCTTTAAATTCTCAGTTAATAATATCCACCCCTGTCATCTATATGCAAATGAAACCATCATCTATAGCACGGCTCCCACACTAGATGTGGCATTTCTCAAATTGCAGAAAGCGTTTAATGTTGTCCAACATAACCTCTTTCAGCTCAAATTGGTCATAAATTCACAGAAAACCAAACTAATGGTATTCTCAAGAACAAGAAAGCAATCCTCTACTCTGCCTCAGAGAGTCCCTTTGCAAAACATGCCAATAGATGTGGCGTCATCATACAAATACTTGGGATTTCACATCGATGAAACGCTGTCTTTTTAAGCTCCACGTTCAACAGCTCACTAAAAAGCCTAAACTTAAAGCTGCCATTTTTCTTTAGAAACAAGTCTTGTTTTTCATTTCAAGCTAGAAAAGACCTTGTTGCAGCAACTCTTTTTGCCGTTGTTGGACTGTGGTGATATTCTGTACACGAATGCCCTGGGGTCTTACCTGCACACACTAGATATACTTTACCACACTGCTTTAAGATTTGTAACCAACCCAAAAGCTCTTACACATCACTGTACCTTATATCAGTTAGCAGGATGGCCATCCTTAACTGTAAGGCGACAGGCTCATTGGTACAGTAGGCCTACATGTTTGTCTATAAGTCAATTTTAGGGCAYCTGCCAATATATTTAAGCACTTTACTCACCCTACAGAGTCATGGACATTACCCTCTGAGATCACAGAACTCTTCCGAACACAAGAACAGAGTTTGGTAAGAGGGCTTTAAGGATTGCTGCCCCATCTAGGAACACTTCGCAAAAGGACTTAAAACAAGATCATTTTATTCTCATTGATGATTTTACATCCCAGATAGGAGGGCTGTTGACCATAAAAGATCAGGTTTAAAAGCGTGCTATCTAAGTTCTCTGATGCACTTTGCACTGTTTTAACTTCCATTCATAGTTGTATTATGTTGTGTTGTGTCGAGTGGTGTAGTGCTATTCTTTTAGATCAGTCAATTATAGAATATAAAATATGCATAAAATGCATCCTCCAATTGCAATGTCTGCCTATGCCTACAGATATTGTCTCCATACATTTTTTAATTTGTAATACCCTCAAACACCAAGTTAGSTATAGGCTACCTAATTTGACAATAGGCCATCACTGTCAATCGTGAATGATAATGGGAATTTCATGGGAATATTTAGATTGTCTTGAGTGACAAACTATTAGCCTTTCTTGTATTTCGTTTCAATCAAACCATATACTCTGCCTAGTGGCACACACAGTTTTGGCACATGAGGAAAAAAATGTGACCTTTCAACTTCAGCTAACCATCTTAAAATCTCATTAGCAATGAGGTGTTTTTGGTGTGACAGTAACGTTATAGGCCTACTATGCAATTATATTTGGTTCTGTTATGTTAAATGCTAATTCATCATTATGTGATCTTGTGAGACATTTGATTCAGGTTTGATCTAACTTTACTAAACAAACACCATTGTGAGAAGTGATAATCTTCTATTTGTAATAATAAGTGATCAGTATGGATGAGATGTCATTTCAAGCGATTGAAGCGCCCTTCGTGGTGCTGAAAGGACAGCGCCAGGATCGCGGAATGATMTTAAAGATGTTGAACCAACTTGTGGTGCTGAAGGATAGCCTAATACGCCTAAGACTGTGGTATAGCCATTTGTAGACTATAGCCTAATATAAATACAAATACATATAGATTGCTAGGAGAGGTTTATTTGCAAGTAGGCATTTCATTGTATTGTGTAGCTTACACGCTGTATCATAAATATACTTTGATTTGATTAGCTTGACACATGGCTACAATATACCCTATTACAGAATAAAAGGTGAACTATCAATTCATATAATTTATTTGCATAGATTAAACATGCTATCAAATCAATTGACCAAGTAGTGAACATAAATAATTACTGCATAGAATTGMAGGAAATTAATTTTAAAACAGCCATAAAATCAAGCTTTTGATGTGMTGTATTTATGCATCTCAATAAACTATAACCTAAATGCATTATTACTTCCAACTTCCCCCAATTCACATTTCCAATTGCTCACCCCGACATACCAAGCTAAAACAGGCCCTGTGTCTCAACAAATAGCCAGTGTAYGCTGAATATCCCAAGCAGGGCTACAGCAACTTCCAGAGAGGGGCAGGCTCCTGGGCTTTGCGGTGGCCACTCTGGTTTGGGTGTCCTCGYCGGAACAATGTTGCCATAACTAAGTGGGCACATATCGTTCTGGGTTCCACTTCGCAAGAGAGGGTCCATGGAGTTTTWTGAACGTCAAGGCAGACACKCAGTGAATTTWGATTTTTATTCAACGTTCTGATTGGCCAAAGTGGTCAAGCCTCCGAATGGCCTCTTCAGTGCATGCACGCCTATAGTTCTTCATCATTCTCACCACTGCCAGGAAGAAGACAGGGAAGAAATCTTAATTTACCCATCTCTAGGCTGCTGTACATATTTATTTGGTTTGTCAACCTATTGTTTTTCATGGAATTTTAGTGGTAAATAAATATAATTTATTTCAAATGTATCTAAATACATTTTCAGAAATAGTTTTACCAGCTCCGTGCATTCTCAAATTGAAAAAYGTGAGCCGCTCCTCGGCACTCGCGGTCCAGCGGCACTACACTCCTGGTTGTGTTTCATGTGAAACTATATGTATGCAGCTTTCTGGACCAGGGCTTGGAAAATGGATTTCAATCTCAATGTGGTTAAATAAAGGATAAATACAATTTTGTAAATAATAATCTCCCCCTGTAGGACCGCGCCCCGTACCCCAACGAACGACGCACCGCCACCACCACCCTGACCGTAGACGTGTTGGATGGGGATGACCTGGGGCCTATGTTCCTGCCCTGTTCCCTGGTCGACAACACGCGTGACTGCAGCCCCCTCACCTACCGGGCCCACATCCTGGAGCTCACTGACCCAGTAAGTCTTACAGCTCTAGAACCCCTGCTGAGTAGAAACATTTGACATGTCCCTCTATTCAAACAGGGCTGCTTGAGAGTCAGCTCACTCCTCTCAGCGCTGGGGAGAGAGGTAGCTGAGAGACAGCTTGGCTTCTCTGGGCCTCTGTTTGCATGTCAGCCTCAGGAGCCATTTATGTCAGKAGCATGGGTGCGCTCATATTAATATTAAACACGAGGCTCAGTGTGATTTCCTCTGCTTTTAAGCTAATTTCCAAGATTATGGCTTTGAATACGCAGGGCTATTCGATTTATGATAGCGCTAGATTTATGCTAGATTTATGGGCAGTGATATATTTCATGTGTTGTTCATGGATAATCATCATGATGATGCAAGAGCAAATGATGAGAATGACTATGAACATTAGCGTCCACTGGTGTGCTATTGTTTTTGTATTTTTCGTGATCCCATCTTTTTTATTGTTATTGGTAAGACAGGTACACATGGACAAAGAAACAAGTGACAGGACCGAACAAGACAAACATTTCTCCTTTGACCCCCATCCAACAGAACTTCCCCAACCCAGCGTTAGATTAGTCTTTCGCAATAGCAGTAGTGGTTTGCTATTGTGAATGCATTGTAGCGTTCTATACAGATGACAGACACTTCTTATGATTGGAGGAATCATGTTGACTTGTCAGGGGTACTGTGTATGGAAGTATTTTCGACTAGATTAGATTTAAACTCCAAACAGCGTGACACGTGTTTTCTCATGTAGAATGATTATCAACATATCTCCTTGTCAGTTCCATTGATTTGTGTTCACTGATCTAGGTAGGCAGTCTCTCTTGATCAAAGTCTACCAGAAGTAAATGGCTGAGTCATGGAAGCATGGAAATGCTATAATTACAAGACAGATAATTCACAGGTAATTAGTTTTACACTTTGGGCTCTCTTACCTTGAGTAGAATCAGTGATTCCTTTAAAGTATTACTAATCCAAATGTAAAATGGATACTCACAGAAACAAGGACAATTGCTTTTTCCAGGCAACCCCATTAAATTGCCTTAAATGAATCTAGAAAAGTCTAGTTTTTATCACTCATGACTTGAAAACACCCGGCGATTGAATCCCAMACTGCACAAAAACAAAGACCTTGAGTAGTACTGCAATACAGGCCAATGCTATTGTTGGTCCATTCCATTGATACTATCAAGCAACATTTTTGCAGAAAAGTWAAAAAATGACATTTTTTCTAAACATTAGGCAACATCCTAAGAAAGATAGAGTTACAGGTCAAACTATGACCTTGAGACGGCAGTGGTACACCAAGAGCCTCACCAAAATGAATGAATGAATGAATGAAATTTAATTTTTGTGTCAAATCGTCAATTGGCAACCCATCCCTTATGGGATTAATTGACACATAAACAAACATTACAATAACTCACTATGGTAATTAAATAATWATTATTCTTCCAGTGTTGTCTGCATTGTGCATCGCATACATACATACACACTGTATATACATACATACATACATACATACATACATACATACATACATACATACATACATACATACATACATACATACATACATACATACATACATACTGTATATACATACATACATACTGTATATACATACATACATACATACATACATACATACATACAAGCAGATACATACATACATACATACACATTAACATACACACTGTATATACATACATACATACTGTATATACATACATACACCACTGTATATATATATATATATATACACACCATATACACACCATATATATACATACATCATACATACAATACATAGCACCATACATACATACATACATACATACATACATACATACATACATACATACATACATACATACATACATACATAACATACATATTACATTTACATTAAGTCATTTAGCAGACGCTCTTATCCAGAGCGACTTACAAATTGGTGCATTCACCTTATGATATCCAGTGGAACAACACACTTTACAATAGTGCATCTAACTCTTTTAAGGGGGGGGGGGGGGTTAGAAGGATTACTTTATCCTATCCTAGGTATTCCTTAAAGAGGTGGGTTTCAGGTGTCTCCGGAAGGTGGTGATTGACTCGCTGACTGGCGTCGTGAGGGAGTTTGTTCCACCATTGGGGTACATACATACAATTTACATACATACATACATACATAATACATACATACATACATACATTTACATACATACATACATTACATACATACATACATAACATACATTACATACATACATACATACATACATACATACATACATACATACATACATACATACATACATACATACATACATACATACATACATACATACATACACAGATAAATACATACATACACAGATAAATAAATACAGGGGGGAGAAAAAAAAAGAAAAAAAGAGAAGATTCATATGGGAGACAATAATATACACAATCTATATACACACACCATTAACCACATAGAAGCTAAATATTTTTACTATTTAATTACAGTTTACGAAAACAGAATTTGCTTACGTTGAGATCCTTCAACGCAGCCAAATGACAGAACCAGGTAACAGGAGCCTTAAGTTTACGCCACTGTTTTGAGTGGCTGGGGGCTGGACTTTACGCCAGCTAGAACGCACTCAAGGACATGTTTTACGAGTGCTGTGAGAGGTGACATTATGTGAGGGGCCCTGATTCTGATTATGTATGCAGTGGCAATGCCAACATAACCTCTTATCAGGTCTTCAAAACACCCCCACCTCATCCTCATCCTTCCAAGGATGCCATCCCCATCAATCCCATCACTCAGGAGGCTAGTTCAGATTCACACGTGTAATGATGAAGTCCTGTTATATTCCTCTTGTCTCTCTCAGACGTCCTCTCAATTGTGTCAGGGAGCTCAACTGCTATCTCCTAAATGTGCCTCTCATATCTCCTCCGTCGGTGCTTGACGAAACATTTAAATAAGGCTTCATCTTATTTATTTCTTCTCAGTACCACTCAAGTAAAACTAAGCTTGTGATTGGAGAGGAGGAGGAGGGAGAGATAGCGAAACAGCTGATAGGCCAGATTGTAAAAACTCCTTTAGCTGTTTGTCACAAAGTTACGCTTCTGCTTCACACAAGCATCTCACTTAGTTTGAAAGACAGTATCTCAGCCAAGGATCCAGGACACACTGAGACATTCTGGGGAGCCATGGGCCGGCCCTCTTGTCCCAGGGAGAATGCTCAAAAATAGAGGATAGGAGAGTGTAGGAGTGAAGGCTGGTGGGAGGAGCTATATAGGAGGACGGGCTCATTGTAATGGAATGAATGGAACGGAGTCAAATGTGGTTTCCATATGTTTGATGTATTTGATACCGTTCCTTTTATTCCATTCCAGCTATTACAATGACCCGTCCTGCTATGACTCCTCCCACCAGCCTCCACTGGTAGTGGAGGTACTTTCCCCAAGACAAGCTGATCACTCCGCCTTTTTATATCCCTCCATAGCAGAGAGCTAGTGAGCCTCTCCGGAGCAGTAATAACATCCCTAGTAAGGCTGAAGTGGCTCTCCAATGCTGTGTCCTCTGTGAATTCTACCATTTTGCTCCCCCATCCATACACAGCAGCACTCTGGACATCCTCTGTAGCTAGTGTTGGTAGAATCTAACATACCATCAGAGCCGAGATATCAGATTAGAAATAGCACTGAGGGAACAGTGGGTAAGCTACTACTGGTGTCTGACAATTACAACAGGAGGCTTTGAAAGTGTTGTACCCCAGTGTTGAGTGGAGCGTAATTGTTTTGTTTGTGACTGGTGTGTATAAAATGGAAAGGAAAGTCATGTAATATATTAATTCACTGGCTCATTTATTCCAAGGCTGAAATGTAAAGCTGGAATAAGATGTAGCTACTAATAAAGACGTGAACAGACAAGTCATTCACATCTATAATGTAAGTCATTTGTTTTGCTAAACTGTSCTTCACCGTGGGTAATTAGCCGTTTTTGAACACAGGTGCTGAAATGCAAATCTGTCAAAATATGCCAGATACAGTCTTTTGATGGAAGTTATTTGTCAGTGTTCACCATGTATCATAAAGGAGTCTGGAAGCTGTTTAATTGGAAGGTCGGGTTCATCAGAGTAGAGTAGAGCAGTCTTTTGGCGTGTCCTCCTGTGGTTGAGTGGGAGTAGAGTAGTGAGCACAGGGCTGCTATTCGTTCGTTACGCCATCACAGATCACACCCCTCCAGAGAATCCATCCTCGGTTAATTACACAAACAAAATCATCCCGTGCTTCAACCGATCCCTCCAAAAGCCAATCTTCCTCTAGTTCAGCCTTTAAATCGGCCAGCTAACGTTCAGTCAATCGTTGATTATGGACCACGGAGCGYAGGACTCTGTCCGGTCTGCCGAGGAGTCGTCGTTACGTTGTCCTTCAGATCAAAGTAAACACATTCATTTGACATCATGCCTAGTTGTGTATCTCAGTCACATGAAATATACATTTTTATTACGAAGGGTTCTATATAACTGGTCATTTAGCTTGTAACCATAGGATAACCCTTTTTGGTGCTATATGGAACCTTTTTTTGAAGGTTCTATGAAGAACCATGCTCATCAGGTTCTAAATGGAACTTGCATGGTGCTATAAAGAACCCTTTCCTAAGGTTCTATATAGTAGCTATATTGAACAATTTTTTATGGTTCTTTATGGAACCTTTATGGAGAATGGTTCTATAAAGAACCATTCTCAATCTCAAATGTTCTTTGTAGAACCATATATATATTTTTATTTGGGTTTATTAGCCATATTGTTAAAATTATTTAGATAATTATTTAGATACATTTAATTAGGTTGTGCTAGCTCTATAATGGCTAGGGGTCCCTGGGAGAATTGAGAACTACTGGCATAATCAAGCTTTCTCAATACAAGACACTGTCACTGGCCATAGTACTATAGAATATACTGCTTAACACAACAGATTACATGAACTGGAATGACACTCTCACTCACGGTTGTACAAAAAGAGCTGTGACCAAACCACACCCCAAAATATGCTAATGAGCCATTAGACTACATTTGAATTATCACTAAAATAGGAAATATTTTTGACCTGTAAAGAACCATTGAAGGGCTCAAGGGTTCTTTGGGTCAGTATAGTTCCACAAATAACCACCACTCTTCCCAAAGAACCATTGAGGGACTCTCATTTCTTAGTGTATAGTCAYTCGGACACAAATATAATTTTCTGCCTGCTGCAGTCCCATTTAAAGAAAAGGACAGACCTAGAGTAGACATTCTACTTTTTTAATACAGGCTTCTAAATTAAGTATCACGCATCATCAAAATTATACTCCCTTGCCTTGAATCAACTCAATTCCAACCAAAATTCAACTTGATTGAAGAATGAACACAAAAACTTCATTTGTCACATGCGACCAATACAACATGTGTAGACCTTACCATGAAATGCTTACTTACAAGCCTTTAACCAACAGTGCAGTTCAAGAAAGTTAAGAAAATATTTACCAAATAAACGAAAGTAAAAAATTATGAAAAGTAACACAATAAAATAACAATAACGAGGCTATATACAGGGGGTACCGACCGAGTCAATGTGCAGGGTTACAGGTTGGTCGAGGTAATTTGTACATGTAGGTAGGGGTGAGGTGACTATGAAAAACAGCGTAGCAGCAATGTTGTAATTATATAGTAGATTATAATAGTGGGCACTATGAATACAGTGTGGTTTGACATGATAACCAATGAAAAAGCCAGGGAGGAGTTATTGTGACAGGGAAGGAATCAAACTGTTGGTCGTGGTTTTCTAGGGGACCCTATAATCTTTGGCTACGTTAAATGTTTTCTCTCTTAGCTACTTGATGTAGCTAACATATTCATGCTTCACCTATTCCTCTTTGATTTAGAAGAAACTGTTGCACAAACAACATGCTGATTTGGGCCTACACCATCACTGGTATCAAGCTGTATTAGCTAGCTACGTTTGCTCTGACTCAGTGCATTTATTATCTAGCTAGCCAGCTAACTAGCGATTAGCATTAGCGGTTTTGCTAAGAAAAGACTAACTGTTTGCAGAGAGTAAGATACACAAACGAATAGTGTAATTATAGAACACTTGTGGATTTACACTGAGTATACAAAACATTAGGAACACCTGCTCTTTCCATGCCATAGACTGACCAGGTAAATCCAGATGAAAGCTATGAACTCTTATTGATGTCACTTGTTAAATCCACTTCAATCAGTGTAGATGAAGGGGAGGAGACAGGTTAAAGAAGGATTTTTAAGCCTTGAGACAATTGAGACATGGGATTGTCTATGTGTACCATTCAGAGGGTGAATGGTCAAGACAAAATATTGAAGTACCTTTTGAATGGGGTATGGTAGTAGGTGCCAGGCGCATCGGTTTGAGTGTGTCAAGAACTGCAATGCTTCTGGGTTTTTCACACTCAACAGTTCTCCGTGTGTATCAAGAACGGTTCAACACCCAAAGGACATCCAGCCAACTTGACACAGCTGTGGGAAGCATTGGAGTCTACATGGGCCGGCATCCCCGTGGAACACTTTCGACACCTTATAATGTCCATACCCCGATGAATTGAGGCTGTTCTGAGGGAAAAGGGGGGTGCAACTCAATATTAGGATGGTCTTTCTTATGTTTTGTACACTCAGTGTATATTAAGAAACTTATCATCAGCATCATGTTGTATGTGCTGCATTGACCATGCAGATTGACTGCAGGTGGTCTCATGGTCAAGCAACAACAACTGTGCTCCTTGAGTGACAGGGGCCAGGGCTTGGTCTGTGTGGAAAGCGGCATGAAGAGAGGGAGAGGAGAGAGATGACTCAAGTAGCAGAGTAAACTATAAAAACGGGCTACACATGGCAGAACAGCGTATCAAATTTAACAAACCAGACATTGAAATACAGTTATAGAAGGTAAAGTAAAAACCCAAACCAGTCCTTGCATTAATAGCGGTACAGTAAAATACAGTATACTGCCCAGCCCTGTGCTGAAGTACTGAAATTCCCACAGGAGAATGTTTCTTAACGTTCTCTGAACTATTTGACAACATTCCCAAGGTTTGAACTTTTAGGAAACTAAAAGTTAAATTAATTAAATACCCAACAAAAGTATTTTTCGTCAAGTTCCTTAAATGTTCTAAGAATGTTTCAAAGCCAAGCAACTAGCCTGCACCATTCTCAGACAGTTTTGGGACGGTTGTATGCAAAATAACCAAAGTACAACCAAGCTCTAAGAAACATATGGTTCTCGGAACGTTATTTGCCAGCTGGGTAGTTCCTTATCATACTGCTAGTGACTAAGGGCTGACTTAGGGAGTATCATCATAGCTTGTCTGTCCACCGAGGAGAGGGCCCCACAGTCATTAGATTTACTGCAGTCATACTGGAGCCATTGTAATTGCAGGTGCTGAGATTACAATGGGCCCCACAGAGATAAATCATTGCCAAAGGTCCATGCTCAGACTGTTACCAGCGGTCCATGATGAGCCGGGCGGGAGATGTACAGAGCAGAGAGGAGACCATGTCCACCGCTACTTAATGACTACTCATAGGGCTGTGTGAAGCATGATGATCAAGGACAATGGGTAACAGTGATAGGAGGAAAAGGCTTTAGTTCCTTTTGGAGATGCAGAGCGTGACTTTTAAATCCAATGCTTTATTCCAGGTGACTATATTACGTTTGCTGGTATGAATGTCTTGCCTCCTTGTTATCTCGATACTCTACCAGAGACCTGTCTGTCTGTAATTACTTTTCATACAAACAGCGTCTACTCCTCCAGCTCGTCACAGATTTGTCGGCAATGTTTGTCACAAATTGCAGTTTCCTGCCAACCAGCCCCCAGAGCATATGGTCCTACCTGTGTATGTGTTTACAGCAGCTGCTCGAGACTTCTTCCCGGCACACAGGGATCACAATTACGCAATGGGGTCTCTGTACGGCTAATGCTGACACACAGGCGCGCACACACACAGGCACACARACATTATCCCGGAGCCTTATTGCAGAGGCATCCAGGCAGCTAACATCTTCACTTTTAGCAGTTTCACTTGGTTTCTCTGAGTAGAGTTGAATTATAAATGAGCTGCTTATTTACTGGGACTGAGACTAGGCCGGCGTGGTGCTTGTGCTTCTGCACATCTATGCCTAGAGCTGACAGGGAGTAGACAATTCACTCCTCCCCCTAGGCTGGGGAAACTTGGAGTGAAGGACCAGTTACTCACTCCATATCGTTATTTCTCTTCCTGTTCTCTCTCTCTCTCTCTCTCTCTCTCTCTCTCTCGCAAACACTCTCTCTCTCTCTTGCAAACTCTCAATCTCTCTCCCTCTCCTCAGCCGTCTCTCTCTCTCTCTCTCTCTCGGTCTCTCCCAACTCTCTTTCTTGTGGTTTCAACCTCTTAAATGACTAAAATAAATGTTGCTTCAGGAGGAAACAAATGTCTGCAGTTTATTGCTTCTTGTGACGGGTGCTGTGATAAAGAGGTCCGCATTATATATAATAATTTCCTTCCTCACATCATCCAGTTTATGAGTTTTCACTGTTTTATGAATAGACCTTTTACTGCAAAACAAGTCAGCACAATCTACATAATTTCTGCTTTGACCATGATGTTTAAAGGTACAACTGAAACACTGTAATTATGTTGCCGTCGCTGCTGTGAAACCCAAAGGTAACTAATTGATGAAGATTGCACACCATGCATTAATTCTCCAACTTTTCTTTTCACCAGTCTTTTATCCCATTACGTATGGAAGCCCCCGCATCCCACACTGTGTAAATGGCTCATTTCTGAGTATTGACTGACAGATAGAACTAACCATTACTCTTTCCTTTCAGAGCAAAGTGAACCCTGTCAACGTGACGCCCATCATTCAGGCCGTGGACCAGGACAGGAACATCCAGCCTCCCTCTGAGAGGCCAGGAATCCTCTACTCCATCCTCATTGGTAGGTACCTGTCAACACTGCTGTCATCTATATTCCGTCACCACTGTACCGSTCCCATGCCTGGTCATGCAGAGGGGATAGCTATCTCCAGTGTAAGGAGTGGTGGTTGTGGGGGCTCGGCAGTGCAGCTGTAACCGAAAGGCTGGTGATGGTGGCAGGGAGGGAGAGAGTATGCAATGGAGGGACGAGAAGGAGGCGGGTGAGGATGGGATGCGTTTCTGGCGAAGGGGAGCAGGGGGCCACCTGTGGAGAGCTGAGATGAGAACTGACAGTGCAGGGKTGTAGGGAACTATGCTGCTGTGCAATGCTCCCATCTCGCTCCCCGGCTCTCTGGGAGGCCAGTAAGGAGATGCCTGATATTTTTCTATTTTCTGACATACATTGACAATATGAAATTATATCTAAAGGTTATGAGTCTTTTCAAGACTTTTCATTAGAATTACATTCACATTTGTGTAATGTAAGGGGCATAGCAAAAATMGTGAAATATAGAGGTACTTACTTTCATAAAGCCTCCAACTTCTCCCCTGACCTTCAACGTGACGGTCAATTATATCCCTGTCCCCTGTTTAGGTAAGCCGGAGAAGTACGCCGACTTCTTCTCTCTGAACCGAACCACTGCCAAGCTGAAGCTCCTCAAACCGCTCAACAGGGACCTGTGTCAAAGATTTGACTTGGTAATCAAGGTAATCAGAATAAAGCTCTGTAGCCGGGCATGATGTCTTCGTGACAAGATCATGGTCTTTTATTCTGAATAAGAGGGAAAATGATCCAATAATTCACAGCTAGAGAGAGAGGCAGAGACTGGGGATGGTGTGTGTGTGTGTGTGTGTGTGTGTGTGTGTGTGTGTTGTCTGTGTTGTGTTGTGTGTGTGTGTGTGTGTGTGTGTAGGTTAGGCAGTGAGCGGTGCTAAAAAACGCATCAGGGTGAGTCAGGTATCACACACACACAACTGCCGACGAGGCTTGTTGCTTTAAACTCCAGAGGGCGGTGATCCGTTAGGAACATTCTGCATGCTACAAGGATCCTCACACTCCGAGGGGGGAGTATGGACATGAGCTTATATAGATAAAGCTCCCTTATCGGCACAGGGGGAAACTCCTGTACTACAGGTGTCTCAGACTCCGGATCAAAGAGGAAAGAGCCCAGTGCAAGCTATGGGTTATATGACACTGTGTTCATATGTAGGGGGCTTCAGTTCAACCTAGCATGTGTGACATAGATTTGCATGCAGGGTGTGAATTAAATATTCATGCAGTGTGTAGTGTTTGAATTAGATGTGTATTTCGTGTGTGTGTGTAGTGTCATGCTTGC
Source organism: Salvelinus sp. IW2-2015 (assembly GCF_002910315.2). Taxonomy (NCBI): domain Eukaryota; kingdom Metazoa; phylum Chordata; class Actinopteri; order Salmoniformes; family Salmonidae; genus Salvelinus; species Salvelinus sp. IW2-2015. The sequence goes on along the minus strand of NC_036848.1, from coordinate 33,905,487 downwards.
GCTGCTGCATGCTGACGGCCAGATTGGTAGCGGTATCAACCAGCAACGTGCTTGACAGATTTTCTGCTTCAGGAGTCGGTGAGGGGAAGGTGAGCAGTGAGTGCCCTCCCCTCTCCCTCCGTCCCTCTAGCCTGAGCTCAGCAGCAGGCAGCTACCCCCCAGATATTGGACAGATCCCTCTCACATGACAGGTAGACTGGGCTGGGTGAATGAGAAGTGACTCCTGCACAATGACTGTGTTAACAGTGAGAAAGGTGGCCCACCACAGGAAGAGATCAGCTCAGCAGTTACCCCATTTATAGTCTGCCCTGTCCAAGGACAGGTACTGTAAAGAGTGCAAATCCTTCTCGAGGAGAAAGCTCATTCTCTTTTTTTTTTATAAAGGAAAAAAAAAAACAGGTTATCTTTCTACAGGTATCTGTGTGTGTGTTGGAAACTAGGGAAAGTTTTTTCCAGGCTTCATTGAGTTGGAACTTGCCAGGCTGCAAATACAGCTCGTACAGAGCCCCACAGTGGAGGAGTCATAATACCCATAAAACCTTGCGGTCAAACAGGGGAATGGTTCCAATCGTTTTTCCACCAATTATTCTTCCCATAGGGGATTTTAGAAACTTAAAATAAGGGCTGTGTTTTGTGTAGGCTTACCCTGGAGTGATGTTTTGATAACCATGTAAACCTCTCTCGGACAAGGTGACTTTTATAAAAATATTCGGCTCTATTTACTCTCAGATTCGAAAATGCTATTTAACATCAAAGTAGACATCATGCAAAACTACAAATCCCRYCAAGCTCCTGCACGTCGTCTCTAGCGGACACCTTTGCTAACAGGTACTGTGTCAAATTAAAACTTGCACAAGACGGGTCACAGAATTGTCCATTTAAAGAAATGTAGCCAATTTATTAATTACTACATTTAGCTAACTTTCGATAGTTAATCCCGAGATTCTTACCTATTCCTCGATTCGGCAGTCTTGTCTCATCATGGCATTTGGAGTTCTTTATGATAGCCACATTAGCAGCTAATTAGCATTACAMTTTGGGGGGGAAAATACAGGTGAATATATTGATACAAGTCACCTTGTCCTAGAGAGATTTACKAGGTTATCAAAACATCACGCCAGAYTAAGACTACACGAAACCCAGCCCTTATTTTATGTGTTTCTAAAATGGAAAAACGATTGGAACCATTTCCCTATTTGACCACTAGGTTTTATGGGTATTATGACTCATACTGTGGTACTCTATACTGCCCTGGGGCTGTGTTAAATATAGATACACAGTATGATCCAGATACTGTACAGGAATAGTCTCAGAGAATGGAGGGAGGGCGCTGTGGTTGTCTGGTGGACAGAAACATGTACTTTAATGATGACTATCATATTTTCATTAGATTTGACTGATAAGTGTATGTGATTGACTATTGGAGTGGTTTGAGAGATGATGACGTACATGTGAATCACTCTTAATTGAGTATTTGGAGTCAACCATCCAATTTGGTGTCAACCATCCCACCGTTGTAATTCAATTAAGCTGCGGAGTATGCGTTTGGTTCTGCACCATGAAGAACACTTTGAAGATATAATAATTTCAATAATTGCCTTTTTTGCAAGTTTAGATTTGCTTCTCATTCCGTTTGATATGATCGCTTCTCGCAGGTCCCTTACGGAAGACACACGTGCATTTCACATGTTCCAAAAGCACGTGAATCACATGTGATCTATGTGAAATGAATGTGATAACATTCAGACAACATGTAAAGCAACACGTGATAATATGAAATGACACTTGAAAACATGTGAAAACCTGGTTTTGGGAAACTTCACATGTATTCATGATTTCATGATTTCACGTGTGAAATTTCATGGGAAATCATGTGTTTTTTTCTGTACGAGGTGTCAGTATAGTCTTAGAATCAGATCTTAGGGGGACGAATCGACTTGATATTCCCCTACCAGGGAGGCATGAAGTGCTTTTGACACAAGTGGTTGCTCTTCATATTTAAACAGTTACACACTCCTCTAGCCGATAATGGGGACCATGCTGTTACTCACAACACTTTAGCGTCCATGTTGAGTCATCGCAAGACATGGGCACAGAGCGGAGGATGGTGTTTGATGCAGTAAACTGGAGATTTTATTGCAAATAGTTCAGAAAATTATACAGTACCAGTCAAAAGTTTGTACACACCTACTCATTCCAGGGTTTTTCTTTATTTTTACTATTTTCTACATGGTAGAATAATAGTGAAGACATCAAAATGATGAAATAACACATATGGAATCACGTAGTAACCAAACAAGTATTAAACAAATCAAAATATATTTTATATTTGAGATTCTTCAAAGTAGCCACTCTTTGCATTGATGACGGCTTTGCACACGCTTGGCATTCTCCCAACCAGCTTCATGAGGTAGTCACCTGGAATTTCAATTAACAGGTGTGCCTTGTTAAAAGTTCATTTGTGGAATGTCTTTCCTTCTTAATGCGTTTGAGCCAATCAGTTTTGTTGTGACAAGGTAGTATACAAAAGATAGCCCTATTTGTTAAAAGACCAAGTCCAAATTATGGCAACAACAGCTCAAATAAGCAAAGAGACATTACTTTAAGACATATAGGAACATTTCAAGAACTTTGAAAGTTTCTTCAAGTGCAGTTGCAAAAACCAAACTATGATCAAACTGGCTCTCATGATGACCGCCACAGGAAAGGAAGCCCAAATAAATGCTTCACAGATTTCAAGTAAAAGACACATCTCAACATCAACTGTTTAGAGGAGACTGTGTGAATCAGGCCTTCATGGTCGAATTACTGCAATGAAACCACTACTAAAGGACACCAATAATAAGAAGAGACTTCCTTGGGCCAACACAAGCAATGGACATTAGTCCGGTGGAAATCTGTCCTTTGGTCTGATGAGTCCAAATTTGAGTTTTTGGTTCCAACTGCTGTGTATTTGTGAGACGCAGAGTAAGCGAACGGATGATCTCTGCATGTGTGGTTCCCACCCTGAAGCATGGAGGAGGAGGTGTGATGGTGCTTTGCTGGTGACACTGTCAATGATTTATTTAGAATTCAAGGCACACTTAACCAGGATGGCTACCACAGCATTCTGCAGCGATACACCATCCCATCTGGTTTGCGCTTAGTGGGACTATCGTTTGTTTTTCAACAGGACAATGACTCAACACACCTCCAGGCTGTGTAAGGGCTATTTTGACCAAGAATGAGAATGATGGCATGCTGCATCAGATGACCTGGCCTCCACAATCCCCCGACCTCAACCCAATTGAGATGGTTTGGGATGAGTTGGACCGGAGAGTGAAGCATAAGCAGCCAGCAATTGCTCAGCATGTGTGGGAACTCCTTCAAGGCTGTTGGAAKAGCATTCCAGGTGAAGCTGGTTGAGAGAATGCCAAGTGTGTACAAAGCTGTCATGAAGGCAAAGGGTGGCTACCTTGAAGAATCTCAGATTTAAAATATATTTTGATTTGTTTAACACTTTTTTGGTTACTATGTGATTCCATATGTGTTATTTCATAGTTTTGATGTCTTCACTATTATTCTACAATGTAGAAAATAGTAAAATAAAGAAAATCCCTTGAATGAGTAGGTGTGTCCAAATTTGACTGATACTGTCCAAATCAAAGTGCAATTATACACTATGGCATATTGTTCGCTTTCATTAATATTATAATCTGTATCATAATTAAATTGTGATTGATATATCCTCATTACTCGCGTAAACCCTGAAACTATAGTGGCTTTTCCAATGGTAATGCGAGACACTTTGATGTATAGGCAAATTAGAGTAGCTCACCGTTTGGAGGGTTCGGAGAGTGGACCATCAGCCAAGGATAATGATAAGACTTGGACACGAGACAGTTAGTTAACGTGACACAGGTCAGGCATTAGTAATCAATGATGAACATCCAATTGTCATCATTATATTCTTCCCCCTCCCACTAAGAAACATCCTTGTTTTATAAATTGAAATTAGACACTATACTTGTTTAGGAACAGATATTGGAATACTTCAATGTGTAATTCGTAGATCCATGATACAAAAAATGATAATCTGCCACAATAGCTGCATGAAAAGCACTTTGTTTCACTTGTATTCTTTTGTACAGCTCCACAACAAAATGCTACTGACAAAATACAAAATATCAATAGCCAATACACCAACAGTGTAAATTAAAAATCAGTCCCTCTTTTCAGTCTTAAAAAAAAAAAAGTGGGTGTAACCACCGACTCGCTGTCCCATGCATAGTCCATATGCACACAGCAGGCCCAGCTGTGCAGTGGTGACCTCAAGGCCTCCATCATTTCCATTTTCATACTGACACAAAGACACACACACACACACACACACACACACACACACACACACACACACACACACACACACACACACACACACACACACACACACACACACACACACACACACACACACACACACCACACACACACACAACACACACACACACACACACACATCACACACAAAGCTGGGTAGAACAGTTCCCATGCAGCACACAGGTAGGCAACTCCATCCATCCTTTATGGATAACCAGCCGTTGGAGAGCAGAGTCACCCCGCTCGAGTGCGCCCCCATGCAGCCACGTAGCTAGAATCGTTCTCTCATCCAAGTTGTAGAATCCAAGGCTCGGGCCCGCAAAGAGTGACGGGAGAAGCCCCATTTACGTCCACTAAGCAAAAGTACATTTCAAGATGTGTAAAAGTCTCGGTAAAACAAATATTTAGTTGGTAATGCCGTTGTAGACAGGTGGACAGTCCAATACCAATGGTGGGGAGTAGTGAACTACATGTAGTAGTGTTTTCAGGTAGTTAATAACTTTTTTGCCGTGTAGTGGTGTAGCTCAGTGATTCCCAACCTGTGGGTAGGGTGCGCGAGGGGTCTGCACGCCACAGTTTGGGAACCACTGAGCTACACTACTAGTAAAATACACAAGGTGCAATTTCGAAATTTTGGMTAGTGCATCATCAGTTCCTTTTGTCACGTCAGTCATTGCATATCTTAGAGCAGTGGTGTCAAACTCCTTCCACYGAGGGCAGAGTGTCTGCGTGTTTTTTTTCTTTTCTTTTCAATTAAGACCTAGACAACCAGGTGAGGGGAGTTCCTTAATAATTAGCGACCTTAATTCATCAATCGAGTACAAGGGTTGAGCAAACTCTCTCAGCTACTTGACCCTCCATGGAATGAGTTTGACACATGTGCCTTAGAGAGCTTTTTATAACTTGTCAGTAATGTCATCTAGCCATTGTCAGCTAATGTTTTTTAGGCCGTTTTTTTAGGCCATATATTTTGTAGTAATATTCAAGTGAATTAAATAGCACATGAATGCACATTAGACATGACAAAATGTATAGAATTGRATGACGATTAGATTTAAAACTGCACAAATGTATTTGCACCCCTTGACAAAATGTGTAGACTTGCAAGAAATAAGCTTTGAACTGCATAATATATTCTCTCGCAACAAGAGGGGTGTAGCTAACTAATGAAACTACTCCTACTTTTTGTGTTTAATAGGCAAAATGACACATTCTGTTAACGTCTGACTCCAGAGTGATCTGTTCTTGCATTTTGTAGTATATGACATTTCAGATTTAGATATGATCATTTTTCACAAAGTATATACTTTGGATGTAGTGAACTACTTTTTCAAAGTAACTTTAATTAAATTAACTATATTCTTCTCAAGGTTAGCTTTCGTGCAACTTAACTTCTTCCAGTGTGAAGTAATTTGTAACTTGATAAACTATATTTTCAGAGTAGCTTCCRCAATACTGTCCAATACTCATGCTTCACTTGTCCGACAGCTAGCAGTGAGAGAGATGATGGTGCACTGCAAATGAGAATAACATTTGTCCGATGCTGCTTCGTTACGCTAGCTAGCATTTAGCCACGTGTCAGCAGATATTCGGTTCCACAGTCATAAAAAAACGCAAAACGAGAACACAGGTGCCACCGATGTAACGCTTCGTTTAGTGTGGACAATCAGCTATTTGAAAAATAAGACTGGACACGAGACATCATACGGAGTTCAACAGGACGTGGTTTAGGCTATTCTAGGACTGGCGACCACCATCTCAATTAGTTCATGTAAAACAGGTGAATTTATAGACACGGGTCAATTATTAGTAATCAATTATGGAGGAGGAGGGATAATGACAAAACCGTCTGAAAAGGATGAAAAATGAAGGAATTAATTTGGTCATCAGTCATATAAAGTTTTTTTTTTTGTTGTTGTGAAGGGCCCAGCAGTCACCCTCCCCTCTCTCTCTATGTTGTTATGATCAATAATTGTAAAGGCGGTTTCATTACTCTGTATTGACACAACCGTGCTGATTGGCAATAGATTAGATCAACATCACTGATGGAGAGAACAAACAGCCCTGCTAGGATGAATGAGTTTCCAGTGTACTTCCATGTTTGTTGGAAAGGAATATGATTACAAAGGAATAATAAGTATCACTCACAAAGATTGCTGTCGAAATCATCAAATGTTATTCCAATTGGTTATTTTCTGTATCCTTGTGTTGGATTCAACCCCATTTTTTTTTATCAGTTGTCTTTGGAAAGCTTAGTCCACGAACCCAGCATGACTTGTGCTGTAAGGAAAGAGTTTTGAAACCCTCAGTGCTGCATGCATGCACTTATTGAGTAGTTCTCAGTCATGTTCATGAAGGTGAAGTGAATCTGGAAGGTGCCACCTGAACGTGTCCAATAAGAACACAGATTTACGTTTTCTGTTTTCCAGGCAGAGCAGGACAACGGCCACCCCCTGCCTGCGTTTGCTAACCTCCAGATCGAGGTTCTGGATGAGAACAACCAGGCACCATACTTTCAAGACACCACATACCAGGGCTTCATCATCGAGTCAGCGCCAGTGGGCACCACATTGTTCGCCGACGTCAGCCTCACCACCCCCCTGGGCATCAAGGTTCTGGACAACGACATTGAGGAGGTAAGACCCCATAGCCGAACAGTCTCTTCGTTCATTCATTCATTTATTCATTCATTCATTTATTCATTCATTTATTCATTATTTCAGTCATTCATTCACCGACCTAATTCCGCTCGAGGGCGTTTTTCAACTGACTCCTCCGTCGCGACGTACCCAGAATGCCCACCTGCTAGCCGCGGCCCGCTAGCTGTCTAGAGCACATCGGACTGTTAGCATAAGAGTCCCATCGGACAAATTCTTTGGCCACTATACATATTTTGCCAATTGGCCTGGTTTACCACACGGAGCCCTGCTGATCTGTCTGCCGACGTCACAGCACGAGGGGGCCACAACAGACTTTCTTCTAGGTGACCTAAACTGGGACATGCTTAACACCCCAGCTATCCTACAATCTAAGCTTGATGCTCTCAATCTCACACAAATTATCAATTAACCCACCAGGTACAACCCCAAATCCGTAAACACAGGCACCCTCATAGATATCATCCTAACCAACCTGCCCTCCAAATACACCTCTGCTGTCTTCAACCAGAATCTCAGCGATCCCTGCCTCATTGCCTGCGTCCGTAATGGGTCTGCGGTCATGCGACCACCCCTCATCACTGTCAAACGCTCCCTAAAACACTTCAGCGASCAGGCCTTCCTAATCGACCTGGCTAGGGTATCTTGGAATGATATTGACCTCATTCCATCAGTAGAGGATGCCTGGTTATCCTTTAAAAGTGCTTTCCTCACCATCTTAAATAAGCATGCCCCATTCAAAAAATGTACAACCAGGAACAGATATAGCCCTTGGTTCACTCCAGACCTGACTGCCCTTTACCAGCACAAAAACATCCTGTGGCGTACTGCATTAGCATCYAATAGCCCCCGCGATATGCAACTTTTCAGGGAAGTTAGGAACCAATATACACAGGCAGTTAGGAAAGCAAAGGCTAGCTTTTTCAAACAGYAATTTGCATTCTGTAGCACTAACTCAAATCAAATCAAATTGTATATGTCATATACACATGCTTAGGAGATGTTAATGCGAGTGTAGCGAAATGCTTGTGCTTCTTGTTCCGACCATGCAATAATATCTAACAATTTCACAACAACTACCTTATACACACAAGTGTAAAGGAATGAATAAGAATATGTACATAAAAATATATGGATGAGCGATGGCCTAACGGCATAGGCAAGATGCAGTAGATGGTATAGAGTACAGTATATACATATGAGATGAGTAATGTAGGGTATGTAAACATTATATAAAGTGGCATTGTTTAAAGTGGCTAGTGATACATTTATTACATCCAATTTGTATTAATTAAAGTGGCTAGAGATGAGTCAGTATGTTGGCAGTAGCCACTCAATGTTAGTGATGGCTGTTTAACAGTCTGATGGCCTTGAGATAGAAGCTGTTTTTCAGTCTCTCGGTCCCCGCTTTGATGCACTCCAAAAAGTTCTGGGACACTGTAAAGTCCATGGAGAATAAGAGCACCTCRTCCCAGCTGCCCACTGCACTTAGGCTAGGAAACACTGTCACCACCGATAAATCCACGATAATTGAGAATTTCAATAAGCTTTTTTCTACGGCTGTCCATGCTTTCCACCTGGCTACCCCTACCCCGATCAACAGCCCTGCACCCCTCACTGCAACTTGCCCAAGCCTCCCCCATTTCTCCTTTACCCAAATCCAAATAGCTGATGTTCTAAAAGAGCMGCAATATCTGGACCCCTACAYATCAGCAGGGCTAGACAATCTGCACCCTCTCTTCCTAAAATTATCCGCCGAAGTTGAGCAACCCCTATTACTAGCTTGTTTAACCTCTCTTTCGTATCGTCTGAGATCCCCAAAGATTGGAAAGCTGCCGCGGTCATTCCCCTCTTCAAAAGGGGGAGACACTCTAGACCCAAACTGCTTCTCACCTATATCTATCCTGCCCTGCCTTTCTAAGGTCTTCGAAAMCCAAGTTAACAAACAGATCACCGACCATTTCGAATCCCACCGTACCTTCTCCGCTATGCAATCTGGTTTCCGAGCTGGTCATAGGTGCACTTCAGCCACCCTCCAGGTCCTAAATGACATCATAACCGCCATCGATAAGAGACAATACTGTGCAGCCGTATTCATTGACCTGGCCAAGGCTTTCGACTCTGTCAATCACCATATTCTTATCAGCAGGTTCAATCCTCACACCGACTCTTTTCTCTGTATACATCAATGATGTCGCTCTTGCTGCTGGTGATTCTCTGATCCACCTCTACGCAGACGACACCATTCTGTATACTTCTGGCCCTTCTTTGGACACTGTGTTAACTAACCTCCAGACGAGCTTCAATGCCATACAACTCTCCTTCCGTGACCTCCAACTGCTCTTAAATGCAAGCAAAACTAAATGCATGCTCTTCAACCGATCGCTGCCCACACCTACCCACCCGTCCAGCATCACTACTCTGGACGGTTCTGACTTAAAATATGTGGACAACTACAAATACCTAGGTGTCTGGTTAGACTGTAAACTCTCCTTCCAGACTCTCCAATCCAATCCAAAATTAAATCTAGAATCGGCTTCCTATTTCGCAACAAAGCTTCCTTCACTCATGCTGCCAAACATACCCTAGTAAAACTGACCATCCTTCCGATCCTTGACTTTGGCAAWGCCATTTACAAAATAGCCTCCAACACTCTACTCAGCAAATTGTATGCAGTCTATCACAGTGCCATCCGTTTTGTCACCAAAGCCCCATATACTACCCACCACTGCGACCTGTATGCTTTCGTTGGCTGGCCCTCACTTCATATCCGACGCCAAACCCACTGGCTCCAGGTCATCTACAAGACCCTGCTAGGTAATGCCCTGCCTTATCTCAGCTCACTGGTCACCATAGCAGCACCCACCCACAGTACGCGCTCCAGCAGGTATATTTCACTGGTCAACCCCAAAGCCAATTCCTCCTTCGGCCGCCTTTCCTTCCAGTTCTCTGCTGCCAGTGACTGGAACGAACTGCAAAAATCACTGAAGCTGGAGACTCATATCTCCCTCACTAGCTTTAAGCACCATCTGTCAGAGCAGCTCACAGATCACTGCACCTGTACATAGCCAATCTGTAAATAGCCCATCCAACTACCTCATCACCATATTGTTATTTATTTTGCTCCTTTGCACCCCAGTACCGCTACTTGCACACTCATCTTCTGCACATCTATCACCCCAGTGTTTAATTTGCCATACTGTAATAATTCCCCCACTATGGCCTACTACCCCCCTTATCCTGCCTCATTTGCACACACTGTATATAGACTTTCTCTATTGTATTATTGACTGTATATTTGTTTATTCCATGTGTAACTCTGTGTTGTTGTTTGTGTCACACTGCTTTGCTTTATCTTGGCCAGGRCGCAGTTGTAAATGAGAACTTGTTCTTAACTAGCCTACCTGGTTAAATAAAGGTGAAATAAAAAAAATATTTAAATTCGCACTCACTCTCTCTTCAGAATAGTGCTGTAGATCTTGATAAGAGAACAGAGAGGTTGAGAGCAGAGAGGTTAAGAGCTAATCTTGTTACAGTACATAGAATCAAGTGACTGTCTAGGTCGAGTTCCAGGATCCAAGCATGTCAGCTGCAAATAAGATATTTGGCTTTCAAGATGATACTATAGGAATTAATCAGAAAAAAACATGCATGGCTTTCATTTTAACGTGATTTTAACACCATCTCCAAGTTCTCATTGGTTGAGCAGGTTGTCCAATCACACTTTTTGGTTTGTTCTCCTAATTCAGCTCCTCCCTGGTGATGAACCTGTAGCTATTAGCCAATGCATTAGTGATTGGTGATTACTAGTGGGAAGTTCTCTTTCTCTCTTTTTCTGCTGAGCAGCCTCTTTTTTCAAACTATCCAATTCTTCTATTTACATGATTTCCGCTTCACGCCTTGTTTATAGATTCTTGTTTAAATTTGTAGCTAGCTTGGTTAGACTTTGAAGTGCAATTATCTATTTTTCTCTGACCTGAGGWACTTGTTTCCCACAGTAAATGGATGCCTGTATTACATTGATAAGGCATATAGTTGTGTATAGTTGTTACTAGTGCCATATGTGCTGTTTATACGTATATACTCTGGGTTTAGCCTGGTCTWGTTTGTTTCTCACATGCCGATCTGGAGCAGGCTAAAGTCAATGTGGGTTGTATTATTTTGGGAAACCTCATGCTGATGGAAGCTGTGTCAACTCCCACCGTGCGGGGGCTTTGGGAGAGYGGACCTCTACTAACACCCAGCCATTTGTTAAGTGTCTGTGGTGATTATTATTCGAATTACTTTTATTTGCCGCAGCTCAATTTATTTATGTCTCCCTCCGTCCAGAGGGGCAGCGGTGTAAGTTCAATATCCTCTAAAGCAGCATCAACAATATCCACAGTGCTGAGGGGTGCATATTAGTAATGAAGGCTGTCGCCTGTCTGGAATGGGCCTGTATTAAAAGGACTGGCTTGCTTATCAAATGGTAAACGAWTCACTATAGTGCCCTACTTTCAACCAGGGTCCATAGAGATTCCTATAGGGCTCTGTTKAAAAAATAGTGCACTATATAGTAAATAGGGTGCCATTACGGATGCGGACGCTATTATTGCAGGGGTAGGCAGTGGATAAGGTTGGACTTTTCATTATTGGTCTGTATTCATACACAAATGTATCCAGGTGTTGCTGTGTGTGCAGAACACAACCACGACACAAGGACTACAAAGCCTTGCAGGGCTTCAGATGAATTAGGGAAAGGTATGGGGTTTAACATTCGAAAGCCCGTTTAGATTGTCACAACAGACCCCGCAACACAGCCATACAGATACCGTGGACAGAAAGTGCATTGATAACAACAAACCCTTAGTATACTTTGTCATGGAAATATGATACGGATGCCAACATCAGTGCCATGGTAATATCGTACAAAGAGCTGTGTAATTGTTTTTCATTGTCATTCCACACCACGCTGGATTTCATGGAAACTAAATGGTTTGATAGGCAAAGAAATGAAAACTGTGAGACGACTTCATAGTTCAACTGTTATGAGTGTTTATCCTCACATATATTTCCTTTTGTCTCCAAAACGTGTATTTGAAACGGACTGACGAGGTTTCATCACCTTGCTTTCATCAATGGCACTCCAGTCAGTCAGTTGTTGTTTGTGGACTTGTTGTTGCCAATAAAAATTCTGTGATTTATTTCCCTTCCCTTGAAGATGAAAGATCCCATGGTGCAGATATCCTTGGACAACTACAACACAATCTTCATGTTGACACCTTCGGGGATTACTCGCTACCTGACACTGCTGAAGCCCGTGGACCGTGAAGAGCAGGACAGCTACACGTTCACGGTAAGGCTAGCTCTAGCTGACACTACTCTCTCTCTATCTCTCTCTCTTCTTCTCCCCCCACAATTAAGTTAGCACCTGTCAAACAAAATAGTACATCGTAAACTGGAATTCAGTCACTTGTCCTTTAATGCCCATATACAGTATGTCTTGTAGCAAGCTCATGAACACTGCTAGAATGGCAATAGGTATATCAGTACAGTACTATTACATATACCCTATTGAATCAGCAAGATACTTATTTTCTTGCTCCTTGAAATTCATAGCTGGGATTTTTATCCCCATAGTATGTTTGCCAATGCTCCTGAAATTTCTGGCCAATTTGTTATTTTTTTCTTTTTACGAGACGGTCTTATCCTAAATGTCTTCCACATCGTATCCTCAYGGTTATTTTTGTTTTTAATCTGGTAATGATGGAGTGCATCACACTCTTTCCCCAAACTTTATGACCATTGGGATAGAACAATGGTGTTTGTCTTCAAGTAATAATACTCTATTGTTGCTCACACCGAAGTCTCCCGCTTCCCTCTGCCCAGACAACCAGTTGGCACAGGGCCTGTATTTGATGTAGTGTGTGTGTGTGTGTGTGTCTGAGCGTTTTTGTGTAGGCTTACATACTCCGTCCGATATGTAAGTAAAAAGTGAAAGCAATCACTGTAAAAGCACTCGTTGAAAAATGTTATTGTGCTAAAAGATAAAAGTGAATCATTAATGTAATGTGATGCGGTAGCCTCTCTCATTAAGTATTTGTGCAATCCCCTGAGCCAGCACCTACAAAGTTTCAATAATGAAACCAATACTCACCAACAACTGAGCTTTCAGAGTAATAGTCTCTGCTGCTGGCTAGTGCACTGTTACCAGCTGGAAGACCATGATAAAGCACAGCACAGGACAGCACAGGACAGCAGAGCACAGTCCAGCACAGCACAGCAGAGCACAGTCCAGCACAGCACAGCAGAGCACAGTCCAGCACAGCACAGCAGGGTTCAGCACAGAACTGTAAAGTACAGCATAGCACAGCTCAGAACAGCGTAGCTCAGCACAGAACAGCTCAGTATAGTTCACTGCATAACACAGAACAGCTCAGTATAGTTCACTGCATAACACAGAACAGCTCAGTATAGTTCACTGCATAACACAGAACAGCACAGCGCAGCAGAGTTCAGCGCAAAACAGTTAAGCGTAGCACAGCTCAGAACAGAATAGTTCAGCTCAGCAGAGAACAGCACAGCAACACACAGGTCAGCACAGCACAGCACACTGCTAACCTCAGTACTATTCCTCAGTATGTTTGATGATGTATTCTTCCCTCAGCTCAAACTGGCACTGGGTTATTCGCTGTTCCCTCTGGATCAGATAGACCTGTTTATTTGAAGAAATGTCACCTAACAGCTGTATCATTCAGCCTGAGAGCCGTAGTCTTGTCAGGCTCTGAAATTGCCAAGTGCCATGTCATCAGAAACCATAATTGGAATTTGTCCTAAGAACTTTGGAGGTTTTGGAGTTCCATTTATCCTGCTCACCTTACCACTCTGTTTTTGGAATTGAGAGACCTTGTTTTTTTTAGCAATCTGATCAAATCCAAATGAAATCAAATCCAATATTATTTGTCACATCCGCAGAATTACAACAGGTGTAGACTTTKCTGTGAAATGCTTACTTGCAAGCCCTTAACCAACAATGCAGTTTTAAGGAAATAAACTTAAGAATATATATTTTATTATTTTTATTTTTTAAGTAACACAATACAATAACAACAAGGAGGCTATATACAGGGGGTACAGTACCAAGTCAATMMGCGYMGGTACAGGTTAGTCAAAGTAATTTGTGCATGGGTAAAGTGACTGTATAGATAATAAACAGTGAGTAGCAGCAGTGTAAAAACAAATGTCAATGCAAATACTCCGGGTGGCCATTTGATTAATTGTTGACCAGTTTAATGGCTTGAGGTAGAAGCTGTTAAGGAGCTTTTTAGACCTAGACTTGGCGCTCTGGTATCGCTTGCCATGTGGTAACAGAGAGAACAGTCTATGACTTTGACAATTGACTATGACAATTTTTTGGGCCCTCCTCTGACACCGCCTAGTATATAGGTCCTGGATGGCGGAAGCTTGGCCCCAGCGATGTACTGGGCTGTACTGTCAGATGCCGAGCAGTTGCCATACCAGGCGGTGATGCAACCGGTCAGGATGCTCTCGATGGTGCAGCTGTATAACTTATTGAGGATCTGGGGACCCATGCCAAATCTTTTCAGTCTCTTGAGGGGGAAAAGGCGTTGTCGTGCCCTCTTCACAACTTTCATGGTGTGTTTGGACCATGATAGTTTGTTGGTGATGTGGACACCAAGGAACTTGAAACTCTCAACCCGCTCCACTATAGCCCCGTCAATGTGAATGGMGGCGTGTTCGGCCTTCCTTTTCCTGTTGTCCACGATCATCTCCTTTGTCTTGCTCACGTTGAGGGAGATATTGTTTTTCTGGTACTACACTGCCAGTTCTRTGACCTCCCAAATGGCTGTCTCATCGTTGTCAGTGYTCAGGCTTACCACCGCTGTGTCGTCAGCAATCTTAATGATGGTGTTGGAGTCGTGCTTGGCCACGCAGTCGTGGGAGAACAGGGAGTAGAGGAGGGGACTAAGCACACACCCCTGAGTATGCGAATTGGAGTGTGTCTAGGGTTTCCTGGATGATGGTGTTGATGTGAGCCATGACCAGCCTTTCAAAGCACTTCATTGCTACTGACATGAGTGCTATGGGGTGGTAGTAATTTAGGCAGGTTACCTTCGCTTTCTTGGGCACAGGTACTATGGTGGTCTGCTTGAATAATGTAGGTATTACAGACTCGGTCAGGGAGAGGTTGAAAATGTCAGTGATAGGGCCTCCCGGGTGGCACAGTGGTCTAAGGCACTGCATCGCAGTGCTAGCTGTGCTAGCTGTGCCACCAGAGAATCTGGGTTCGAGCCCAAGCTCTGTCGCAGCCGGCTGCGACCGGGAGGTCCATGGGGCGACGCACAATTGGCCTAGCGTCGTCCGGGTTAGGGAGGGTTTGGCCGGTAGGGATATCCTTGTCTCATTGCACACTAGCGACTCCTGTGGCGGGCCAGGCGCAGTGCACGCTGACCAGTTCGCCAGGTGTACGGTGTTTCCGACACATTGGTGCGGCTGGCTTCCGGGTTGGATGCGCGCTGTGTTAACAAGCAGTGCGGCTTGGTTGGGTTGTGTTTCGGAGGACGCATGACTCTCGACCTTCGTTTCTCCGGAGCCCGTACGGGAGTTGTAGCGATGAGACATAACAGTAACTACTAACAATTGGATACCACGAAATTGGAGAGAAAAAGGGGGGTAAAAAAAAAGAAAATGTCAGTGAAGACACTTGCCAGTTGGTCCACGCATGCTCTAGGTACGCGTCCTGGTAATCCGTCTGGCCCCGCAGCCTTGTGAATGTTGACCTGTTTAAAATTCTTGCTCACATCACCTATGGAGAGCYTGATCACACAGTTGTCCGGAACACCTGGTGCTCTCATGTATGCTTCAGTGTTGCTTGCCTCAAAGCGAGCATAAAAGGCATTTAGCCCGTCGGGTAGGCTCACAACACTGGGCAGCTCGCGGCTGGGTTTCCCTTTGTAGTCTGTAATATTTTTCAAGCCCTTCCACATCCGACCATTCAATCTTAATCCTGTATTGACGCTTTGCCTGCTTGATGGTTCGTCTGAAGGCATTGCGGGGGCATAGCAGGATTTCTTATAAGCCTCTGGATTTGTGTCCCGCTCCTTGAAAGCAGCAGCTCTAGCCTTTAGCTCGGTTYTGATGTTGCCTGTAATCCATGGCTTCTGGTTGGAATATGTACGTACGGTCACTTTTGGAACAATGTAGTTGATGCACTTATTGATGAAGCCAGTGACTGWGGTGGTATACTCCTCAATGCCATTGGATGAATCCCGTAACATATTCTAGTCTGTGCTAGCAAAACAGTCCTGTAGCGTAGCATCCTCGTCGTCTGACCACTTCCGTATTGAGCGAGTCACTGGTACTTCCCGCTATAGTTTTTGCTAGTAAGCAGGAATCAGGAGGATAGAATTATGGTCAGATTTTCCAAATGGAGGGTGAGGGAAAGGTTTATATGTGTCTCTGTGTGTGGAGTAAAGTTGGTCTAGAGATTTGTTCCCCTCTGGTTGCACATTTGACATGCTGGTAGAAATTAGYTAAAACGGATTTAAGTTTYCCTGCATTAAAGTCCCCGGCCACTAGGAGCGCCYCTTCTGGATGAGCATTTTCTTGTTTGCTTATGGCCTTATACAGCTCATTGAGTGCGGTCTTACTGCCAGCATTGGWTTGTGTTGGTAAATCGACGGCTACAAAAAATATAGARGAAAACTCTCTWGGTAGATAGTGTAGTCTACAGCTTATTAAGAAGTACTCTACCTCAGGTGAGCAATACTGCCCCCTGCTGTCTGTTGATGGTACTACTACTATACATAATACCTTAATATTAGACATCGCTCACCAATTATTATTGACAAATAGACACATACCCACACCCCTCGTCTTACCGGACGTAGCTGTTTTGTCCTGCCGATGCATGGAAAACTCAGCCAACTGTGTATTATCCGTGTCATCATTCAGCCACGACTCAGTGGAACATAAGATATTACAGTTTTTAATGTCCCGTTGGTGGCATAGTCTCGAACGGAGCTCATCCAGTTTATTCACCAGTGATTGCACGTTGGCCAATAGAATGGATGGTAGAGGCGGGTTACCCTCTTGCCGCTGAATTCTCACAAGGCACCCTGATCTCRGCCCCCTGTATTTCCTTATTTTCTTTATGCAAATGYCAGGGATTTGGGCCTTGTCTGGGAGCAACATTATATAATCTTTGTCCAGTTCGAGGTGAGTAATCCCTGTTCTGATATCCAGAAGCTCTTTTCGGTCATAAGAGACGGTAGCATCAACATTATGCACAAAATAAGTTACAAACAGCCCGTAAAATGGCATCCATCCCCTCRGGCACCATTCTTATTGATAAGGCAATGTTATATCGATTGACTGTGACTGTCTGGCTYTATGCTAATACTTTTTTCTCTAAATATTGAGGCTTGTGTGTCTGTTTGTAATTCAAGAGCAGGATCAACTCTGTTTTCGTCTCAAACCATCAGAATGTGAAATAATAGTGCAAAGAAGATCCAGAAGACTTCTCTGAATGCAAATATTGGGGTGCTGCTCCCTTCAGCCCTAATTCTGGGGGACGTGGATTTAATATTCTGTTCGCATTTCYATCACTTGGAGTTGGCCTTGTCCTGGCAGTCACAGAATGATTAAAACACTGAGAACAAGCACGCTTGTCTGGGAAGGCTTCTGAGAGTCAGTCCAACCCATCCTGATACTATGCGGAGTTAAATTATGGATCCCTCTCACATACGAATGCTTCCCAGTCAGTCAGCGCCTCAATGCGTTTCCCCTCTCCATCATTACCATGAAGATATCCATGTGGATGTGTCTCGATGGGTTTTAATTCCGATACATATTCAGTCAGAGTATGTTTACTTGATTTCATTCAAATGACAAAATGGCACTGAATCTGTTATGCTACCCCACCCCGCAAGACCCTTCCTGCCAGTCAAAATACAACCACAGCTACAACAACCACTACCCACCTAATGATGGCTTAGTGCTTAAAATAATCATTTTGCCTCTGTCTTGCCTAGAGGATTTGTACTGTTATGTTGTTGGGAGCTGGTAGAGGTTTTTATAGTGCTGACTCGTCTCCGACTAAAACGGAGACAAGAGCCTCATAATGTCACGGGTAGAGCATTGCACCGGAAACTCAGAGGAGAGAACAACCCCTTCTCTCCCCACCACCGCATCCTGCTGGAACAGTGGAGGAGCCCGCAGCGCTATCCTGTCAAGACTTTGACGTGCGGTGTCGCTCAGCACCATAGACATGAAGAAATGCTAAAGGGATGTCTCTGGATTCCGGTTTTCGCTAGCACTTACCACTGTGTTTACCTGTGGGCTTTTTTAGTTAGCTACTTCCTCCATTGTTTTGCGGGGAAGATCACAACGGTGGCCAAATAAGTCGCTTTAATTCGAAAAGTTAATGGGGAGAGCTTTGAACATCCCAGTGGGACAAATGGTGTTTTATCTCCGGCTCAACTGAGGATCACTGTGCTTTTCTCGCTGTTTGACGCTTGTTAGTTAGTCTTGTAGTCTTGTTTTATCCATGTGATCGGTTGTGTTCTATGTGGAAGTTCACAGTCAGATACACACACACCTGTCTCTTATACACATCTAGATGTGTATAAGAGACAACACACACACACACACACACACACACACACACATTAGTGAAGCTTAAGAGTATTAATTAGCAAAGGCACATTAAAGGGTCTGTTCACTTTATCTAATGAAAAAGCAACATTGGTATGCCAATCATGATTGGAGTTGTAAGAGCATTGTAGTGTTCATTACTGTAAGTAGTTTTTAAGCCAATAGGCCCTGTTTAGTCAGTGTGATGAATGAATATCTCTAAAGCCTGTGTAAATTGATTTTTTAGTAAGGTTATTGCTCTCAATCTTGCTTTTRTTTTACCATTGGTCACCATCCTTGTCTTCCTTTTCTCTCCTGTGACTGTGACTCTCAGGGTKTAACCCGTTGTTCGTGACATGACAGAACATGTCATGGGTTATATAGTGTCTCTACTGTATACATACAGGATGTCATGCATTAGCATTGTTTGACTGTTTCCTAGATATCCTCAACAGGCTGTTCAAAAGCTCATTCCTCAATGGTTTCTCTGAAGGTGTTTGATCATTTCTCTTTCTCTCGCGCTCTCTCCCCGGCTCCCCTTATCTCTCCTTCGTTCCTTCCTTTTCTATCTATCTCTGTCTGTCTCTCTCTCCCTCCTGCCCCCCCCCCCTCTCTCTTCTCTATAGATGATGGCTTCAGACGGAGTTCAGGAGAGCCCTACAGTGACCGTTCATATCACAGTGATTGATGCCAACGACAACACACCAACCTTCCTCAACTCCTCCTACAGTGTGAATCTTTACACAGACGTTCAGCCAGGGGAAACAGTATTACAGGTAATCGATACGCTATACTCACTCGCTGTTTTCCCAAACAAACCACCCACTTAGAGTAATAGCGTGAGTAAACCTAATTTATTAATGAATTATAGCTGGAATAATTGTGGCAGCAGACTGTTTGGCTTAGCTCTCAGCAGGCTGCTGCCATAGGCTGTTCCTCTCTGTGCCCAGGGAATATTGTGGGTAATTTGTTATAACCCCTGTTTTGCAGTCTGAGCATGAGCCCAGTTCAGTCGCGGGGAACAAAAGACTGACAGAAAAGGTCAAGTCTAGGCAGTTAAATCTCTGTTTCCGATCAGAAGACTTCCTCTCATAGRAAGCCAGGTTAGGCTGGTTAGGCTTCAGAAACATGCATTAATAAGGACAGTTGTGAGTTAACTCTTTGGCTGTTGAATGACTTAATGAGGGGTTTGTGACTGAAGCATTGTCTAATTAGTCAGAGCCATCTTTGAGTTACAGTATGTCAAGTCTTAGAATGACATATGGGGAAAATGACACTAAAGATGTTGTAGTCATGCTTTTGTTTAGTCACTTTCTGTTTGTTTGAAACACATTCATGTTTTGAGATTTCTATCCATGTGTGGCCACTTCTTTACACATCYCAGTGTGTTGAATATGAAGTACTGTATGTTGGACAGAGATTATGCTAATGTTAAACGGTATTTCTGTGTTTGATTTTGATAGCAGTCTCTACTTTCTTATTTCAAATTTGCTGACCATATTTGCTATTGATTTGTAATACGCCCCCAACACGAGATGTTTAATTACGCATTAGATATGTTTAAGAATAACATCAGCGCTGAATTTGCATGTTCCTTGAAATGTGGGGGGAAAATTGGTATAGATTGCCTTCCCCTAGTGATGTCCCTGGGCCTAGGACGACTGCAGACACTGTCGATGGTGATTTATGGAAAAATGATGTGGCTCCTCTCCTGTATCTCTTTCAGCTGACGGCCCTGGATGCTGACGAGGGTCCCAARGGGCTGGTGACCTACAAGATCCTGGCGGGGAATCAAGGCCACTTCGCCATCAATAACCGCTCGGGAGTGATCACTGTGATGCCTGGCATCTCCCTGGCCGTGGGACGCTCCTATGCCCTGACCGTGAAGGCCATGGATAACGGCCCGGAGTCCCAGAGGAGGTGAGGCTATCAGGGAGCCCTGGGGTGGCCCGAGGGATGGGAGGCTGGAGGGGAGGCCTGGGGGTTGGGGAGACCGAGCAGGGCCGTGGAGAGGTAGAGTAAGGTGATGGTGGCTGGAAACTGGCGCGGACTGTAAAGGCTGAGAACCACAGAGGACCAGGTACTTTCCATTCCGTTTGCAGCAGCCACAGACTCCCTCCTTTGCTGCCGTTCTCCCTCTTTCCCTCTCTGTCACCCCCCCCCCCCTCTCTCCTTTTTTATGTATCTCTCTCTCTGCCCCTCTCTCTTGCTCTCTTAAATCGATAGTGTTCTGCAGGATAACACATTCTGCTGTGGAAATATCCCTGTAACAATGTGCTGATAGATATTACTCTCAGGACTGACCCATCTGGTACCCAAAGCGGAAATGAGAGGCTTTTCACAATAATTGGCAATGCCCACCCACCCTCCAACTCAATTCAATCTGTGTCGCATTTGTGCCCTCTGTAATGGTTGGTGGCCACAGAATCAATATAGCTCAATAGACTAACATAGAAAGAGATTTTTTTGCAGGAAATGTAGTGAATTGGGAACTAACTGGCGGCCGAGTTCTATAGGAAAAACATTAAGGCACCCACTGGGGGGTTTCTGTGGCCTCTGTTCACTGGTGGGTTTCTGTGGCCGCAGTCCACGGGGGAGTTTCTGTGGCCTCAGTCCACTGGGGGTTTCTGTGGCCTCAGTTCACTGGGGGGTTTCTGTGGCCTCAGTTCACTGGGGGTTTCTGTGGCCTCAGTTCACTGGGGGGTTTCTGTGGCCGCAGTCCACGGGGGAGTTTCTGTGGCCTCAGTTCACTGGGGGGTTTCTGTGGCCTCGGCCTCAGTCCACTGGGGGTTTCTGTGGCAGCCGTTCTCGGATTTTCGTCTTTCCCGAAACACGGCCAGGTAAACGTTTCATCGCACAAAGAACCTTGGAAGCCTTTGTTTTGAGAAGTAAAGGACAGAGATGCAAAATAAAACTGTGAAGATGATTATTAGGGGTGTGAATACGTAAAAAGTCTGGAGTGCCATCTTGTCGAGCAGGAACATAAATGCTGATATTAGCAAAGGCAGCAGGTGTGTAATTATTTGCATTGGCCAGATGGAGCTTCAACCATGGACGGTTGAAAACCCAGAGAAAAAATAAAAAAACATTTCACTGCTCAGTTTCAAAGTTTTACGAGAGGGAGAGTTGGCCCTGACTTACAGGGCACTGTTTGTAGCATGTCTAGGATCAGAACATGCTGCCGATCCTTTAAAACCATTTGATTCATGTTTAACAGGTTTTGATTCATGCCCCATTGGGAAAAAGTCTTGAAATAACAAGTCTTAAGAAGTCCCCCATATGTCTTTCTAAAATTGACTTGTAAAAGTGCCTGTAATCATTCAATTATGTTAATGTTCAGGCCCGGCTTAATGTTCTGTACACAAATGTGATTTCACTTTTGTTTGGTGATGAAACAGAGGAGAACAGCATCCAGCGTCGTGGTAAAACAAAGTAACAGTACATACTCTGCTGTTCTTTCGTGCGTACAATGATGTCTGAGTGAAAAAACAGTGTTAGTTGTTTGAAATAACCTCTTTGTTTTTGTAATATCGCAAATGGACGTGGCTCTTTCACCAACTATGGATTTCAGCCTACGTACAGTACCCACCAGCTTTTTAATTTACAGTCATATAGATTTTCTTGCAAAACACACCTAAGAAACCCAAAACAAACACCTACAGCCAATGCATCTGTGTGTACCCTACATCCCACACACAGATTGTCATACTGTAAACAGAACCCTCCCACAGTCTCTGTCTGTCAGAATCGAAGCTCTTGGAGGACAGTTAAAGTTGATAAAAGTGCCTCTTGATTGTGAAAATGTTTACCAACGACTTTAACCCCTGTGTTCATCAGGGTTTTTCACACTGGGTTGTTTTTCACCAGAATTAATTTCACACCCATCCCCCATCCTTATCTCCCCTCCCAGGAGCTCCATCACCACTGTGTACATTGAGGTGCTCCCACCCAACAACCAGAGCCCCCCACGCTTTCCCCGCTTCCTCTACAGCCTGGAGGTCAGCGAGGCCATGAGGACCGGAGCCACTCTCCTCCACCTGCAGGTGAGCCTGGGGACGAGGCTTCTTCACAGTACCACACTGTTCTTTAGTTCAGACCTAGCGTGATGAACTCTGAACTCTATCTAGAGGGTGACATTTGGCGGCGGCGGTGGGATCTGCTTCAGAACATTTAGTGTATACAGCTGGTGAGCTCCTAACAAGGGCTTATTTTTAGTCTGTACCAGAAGGGTATGAGACACATTACCAATGTTACTGTCTATTCTGTTTGAGAAGAAATGGTTCGAGCTGTTTATGTAGACAACTCAGACTGTAGACATCATTATTGTATTGTTGTCCACTAATACTACCAAACTATTGTTTGTAATGCATCAAGTAGAAATGGACCGGATACTGCCGAGTAAAGTCATTCAGTATTCTTCATTGTCTGTTGTGAAATTGGGTTTTATTTGACATGAAAGAGGCTCTCTGTCTCTGTGTCTTTACAGGCGAAGGACCGTGAAAGAGATCCTATTACCTATAGCATCCAGAGCGGAGATTCCCACGACCTCTTCGAGCTCTCCCGAACGTAAGCTTATTTTAGTCATCAACAACACCTACCTATATTATCCTAGAGGATTTATTCATGAAACTTTGCCAGCAGTAGTATTACCCTGTTACAGAGGAGTCCATTTAGGGAAAGGGTTTTGGATAGTGGTTTGCCATGATATGTGATCTGTAGTAAACTGAATTGCTCTCTCAGAAGCTCTCCGCGAGACACGAGGGGCTGAAAATGTAGATACGATTCTCCCTAGCATCTCAAATACATAATTAATAAGTGATAAATGAATAAAAACCAAAACAATTCTCTCCCAGTTTAAAAACAGACCAAATATCAGATTATACAGTACTGGTCCCAAGGTTACTCTGAGCTTCACTTTTGGTATTGGCGGGAATAGTATTAGTGCCTTGGCTTGGAGTAAATATTTCCTCTTACAATTTCATAGATTTAATCCAAGCCTGCAATAAGATTTGCTGGGATTTTTTTAGGGAGCACTGTTCTATGGTTAGCGGCGAAGCAAGCCTTCTCCCCCTGAGACTTTGGACCCAGAGCTTAATGGACCTGATTTATTTATTTAAAAAATGGGACCCAGTCCTCCCTAGTGGCGCAGCGGTCTAAGCCACTGCATTGCAGAGCTTGAGGCATCATTACAGACCTGMTTTCGATCCCAGGCTGTGTCACAACCGGCCGTGACCGGGAGTCCCATAGGGCGACACACGATTGGCCCTGCGCCATGCGGGTTAGGGGAGGGTTTGGCCGGGGGGGGGCTTTACTTGGCTTATTGCGCTCTAGCGACTCCTTGTGGTGGGCCGGACGCCTGCAGGCTGACTTCAGTCGTCAGTTGAATGGTGTTCCCTCCGACACATTGGTGCAGCTGGCTTCCAGGTTAAGCGGGCGGGTGTTAAGAAGCGCGMTTTGGCAGGTCATGTTTCGGAGGTAGCATGACTCGACCTTCACCTCTCCCGAGCTCGTTGGGGAGCGATAAGACAAGACCGTAATTGGATATATATATWTTTTTTATTTTTTATTTAATCCTTTATTTAACTAGGCAAGTCAGTTAAGAACAAATTCTTATTTACAATGATGGCCTAGGAACAGTGGGTTAACTGCCTTGTTCAGGGGCAGAACGACATATTTATACCTTGTCAGCTCAGGGATTTGATCCAGCAACCTTTAGGTTACTGGCCCAATGCTGTAACCACTAGGCTATATCACGAATTTGGGGAGAAAAAGGGGGTAAAATACAAAAAAGTATAATAATATGGGGACCCGGACCCGAGAACAATCAGACCCGAACCCGAATGGACCCGGCTACAACCGGACCTAGACCCGACCCATACCCAAATGTAACAAAACATTTTTTTTGTCATTTAGCAAAGGCTCTTATCCATAGCGACTTACAGGCGCAATGAGGGTTTAGTGCCTTGCTGAAGGGCACATCAACATATTTTTTACCTAGTCGGCTCTGAGATTTGAGATTTGAACCTTTCAGTTACTGGCCCAATGCTCTTAACTGCTAGGCTACCTGGCAAGTTGCTATTTTGGTTAACAAATATTTCTTTATATCTTGGCTAGGCCTTCTACAAGTCAATAAATATGTGGCCGTGGTTGGGTCCATTCAGATCCACTCGGGTCTATCAGCTCTAGTTACATAGACCCGATAACTGATAGCAGGACTCGATCCGCACCTGATCGGCAAGTTTGAATTTTGGACCCGAACCACTCGGTCTTGGGTCGGGTCTCAGGTAGACCTCTAAGAGCTATCCCTCTGCTCTCTCCTCTCTCTCCATCTCTCTCCCTCTGCCACCCCCCCATCCTCTCTCTCTCTCTCCATCTCTCTCCCTCTGCCACCCCCCCATCCTCTCTCTCTCTCTCCGTTTTTCTCTGCAATAACCAGCACATTGCCATGCAGTCATAACTGTGCTACCGGAGGCCACTTCAATCAAAGCTCCAAACTCAAATTGTCATCATGCCTCTCCTGTTGCAGACTGTCAGGTCCAAGAAATTGCATATACCACAACTACAAAATGTTAATAAGCCCTGCGCCTGTCTCGGTCTCCTCAATGAAGAGGCAAATTAAAACAGTAGGGGACAAGCTCCCCAGTCCTAGAGGAGAAGAGCTAAAGTGTATCCCCTTATATAGCCCCTATTAATGGATTCATCCCGAWAGATTCATGTGCCTATCATGACACATTGTATCCCCATTGTCATACTACTGAGCCAGTTCTAGCATATTTATCTGTTTCTTTCGAAGAAAGCTGTTTTTATCCAACTGGTATAGTTAAGGAGTTGATTGTTTACAAGACAGTTTTACAAGTTACCCATTTGATTGCTTTGTATTAGACTTAAAACGTCAGCATGTCAAGACTTTAAGTCCGCTGTAGAGGTGATTGTGATCAGAGACCTGCCCGCGTCTCATCGCCAGGCCTGCCAGGAACGGGCAGTCTTACATATCACAATCTGTTGAATAACCTCTGCTCTGTTTTGCCTCTTAGTGGGCCTCAGATTATATCTTTAATACTCTCTTAGTTATTCAGCACTTCAAAACAACACCCTTGTGAATGAGGTTCTCTCACATGATCTGGATCTGATCCAGTTTGCTTTTCCAGCTGCTAATAATCATGATATTTCATTTCAGCTTGGCATTATCATCATCCTTGATGTTTTCGAATGGGAGGATGATTGTGTGTGTGTGTGTGTGTGTGTGTGTGTGTGTGTGTGTGTGTGCGTGTAGAGACAATGCTCTCTATGAATAGCTTATAAATATACATGAGAGTCGTGGCGGCGGCATTTGAGGTGCTGCTTTGCGTTTGCCTAATTCATTTTAACAGGGGCATATCATTCCACGATGGTCCTCACGGAGCTCGTATCCCTCTTAGGATGTGTGCACCCGGACTCTTAGGATCGTCCGATTATGAACCGTTAAAAATACTGAGTTAAAAAGTACCTCTAATATCGGATGAATGCGTGTCTAAATGACTGCTGGTGAGTAACCATCAGAAAATTACAAGTAGAGGGAAAATCGAGATGCGTGGTTGCAGACGCGTTTCCTTAGGTGGCTGTACATTGCCCTCTAGTTTGGGCCCATCTCTGAGAGCTGTAGCAGACAGACAGCTAACAGATGTACACTCTTATATTTCAAAAAGTGCTGTCTAGAACATAAAAGCGTTATTTGGCTGTCCCCATAGGAGTACCCTTTGGAGAAACCTTTTTGGTTAACACTTTGGATTTCCCGGGGTGGAACCCAAAAGGGCTCTACCTGGAAATAGTGGTTCTACCTGGCACCAAAAAGGGTTCTCTTATGGGGGCAGCCGAATAACCCTTTTTTCTAAGAGTGTAGAGCTGACAGCAGATAATGATCCCATGTATTTAAACACTCAGGGATCGCTCTGTGAGAGGGTTGAAACCACTGCTGTACGCATGCTAAGACTACCCCACACCAAATGACCGTGCACTGTAAATTCTATAAAGCATGTGTGTGTGTTAGGCTACAGTAGCTTGTCAAAGTGCCGACATATAACTCTCCTCTGTCGGCAGAACGAGAGAAGGAGCTTCCATTTCATTCTAATGTGCTGGCGGGTCCACATGCCCCACAGTATCCGACGTGCATGTAATTGAATAGCCAGATTTACATAAACCCCCATTATAAGCCACATACAAACAAAAATAAACGGTGGTTTTGCATTAGAAGGAAAAATAATCTGCTTACACTGACAGAGTTGTGATTTTGGGCCAATTGAAACCTGTCTCAATTGTGATTCAATCATTTGTTGAAATGTTCACATTCACAATGTCTGAATGCAGACTTTGATGCAAGAATTTCTGTCTCCTTCACGTCTTCTTGTTTCTGTGTGGGTATTGTTTATCACTACGTGAGATCTGTTTGATTTAGGAACCCTGAAAGCTTCTGGCTCAGCGGGAAGCAGAGTGAGTGGGAAAGTTTCACGAAAGCTGCAAATGGACTGTATTGAATGATGCGAGTTTGTCGTGTTCTGGTGGTGGTTAGTGAAAAATAACCACCGTGTCTCTTGTCTCCTCTCCTCAGGTCAGGGCTTTTGGTCCTGGGGAAACCGCTGGACAGGGAGACAGAGGATCGCTACACTCTCGTTGTAACAGCCTCAGACGGCCATCCGGAAGGGGTAAGCCTGCGTCAATTGTCCTTCTATCCATCTATTCGTTAATCTATTCTCCGTCATAAATTATTTCATTTATCCATTCATCTGTGTGCTGTCTCACCATCAATCAATGTACTGTGTATTGTCAATGTATTGTGATCATTAATCTATTCGATCTATTCAGTTAAGTGCATGGCAGGTTGTGTAGCTAGCCTTATTTACTGTGTTGGAGGTCTGCAGTCCATTGTTTTGATAGGATCCTGGACAAACTGGAGTAGCAGTGATTTATGTACTGTAAATGATAAAAACAAGGACTAAGATGTTGCATAACAGTAACGGGGGTTGTTAGGTGAAAATCGGGGTTGATTTAATAATGCAATAGCCGGATTTGTCATCAATCATGGCCACCTTTAAAGGTTGTATCCAGTGTTGAGAAAATGTGAATGATCTCAAAAACCTTTGATGCAACCACCTACATCACTCTAATGACGGCTAAACCTTTGCCTTGTCGTTGCAAATCCCGATGTCCAAAACATCTCTTTCGATATCACACTTAACGAGGAAGCCAGCAGACCGATTCATGTGACATTATTCTCTTTGATGCCAGCGGCGGCATATTTAATGCAGGTGTGACACGTTACCGCGCTGACCTTTATGGAAATGAATACAAACGTCTCTCTTCTGGCACACTCTGATACCTGAAGCACCTCCCCCTAGATTGAATCACTTAATTGGCCAATATTTTCAGGGCTGGTCTCTCTCACCTAGTGGAGAGAGGAACTCTCATCCTCTTCTTAAAAGAGTAGTCCAGTGTGGTTGGTTGTCTCATGCAAGTAAAATGAGACAGCGGACAGTGAGTACCAGCAAAACCTCCCTCCCCTGCGCTCGCCACCATTCTCCTCCCCTCTGTGCCCTCCACGTTTCCACTTATTCTATAAAACATTGAGCAAAGTTTAAGCTGCAGCCTGAGCGGGTAGGGTAAAGGCAGAGACTGAGGCCTTTAAAATTCATTGACCTTTCCAAATCAGCTGGTCATTAGCCAAGCTAATAAACAGTCCCGTAGGGACTAGGAAGGGCTCTCTGGCTTAGGACACACACACACACACACACACACACACACACACACACACACACACAACACCACACACACACACACACAACATACGTACACACACAGACGCACGCACACACACACCACTGTCACTGACGCTCCAGAACTGCTTGACCTCCCTTCCTGGTTTCCTACTGGAAACGTGTGTTTCTCTAGGCACCTGCAGGTGTGCCAGAGGGGCCTGGAGTGCCCGGGGCCAGCCAATATTATCTGATGAGGATCACATGAGAGACAGACAGTATCTATTATACAGTCATATCAGAGGTGTCAGATAATACTCTGTTATAGCTGATAAATACTGGTTGTACGGTTTGGTCTTAAAGGGGCAATCATCAGTCCATTTTTGAACATCCATTAATTATATGTACCCATTGATTCTTGAAGAATTTGACTTATAAATGCCTCGTGAGCTTAGTTCGACTGTCGTACCCCATCGAAACCTTTTTTACTCCAATGTTTTTAAACAAAGTAAGTGTAAACAAACACTATATAGCCTCAAAACATGGTTAAAGCTATAATTTTGATATCGTGGATGGTCAGTCCTTGTGTCCTTTGCTCGGTCTATGAATTTGAGAGTGGTCACATTCTCCAACCCCATCCCTCAGCATTTTACTAAACGGGGGCGGGGAGTATGCCTTGTTATTGTTTCTACTGCTGATTACCACTTTGAAGAGACAATGCCGTTTTGGTTCTAAACGAAGCATGAGTGTTTACCTTTGTCAAAGTGAACATGCTGTGCACCATTCTTTTCATGTCAAAGCAATAGTCCTGAATTTCCTATGTGTTTGTCCGGTTCACTCATTACTACCCCTCCTCGCTCCAAGTAAATGTTTCAAGTAGCGCATAGATGTTTTGCATAATGAAGTTACGCCTCGCGAATAATCCCAGCCTCTCTCAAATGCTCTTTCTGACATTACAAAACAGCAGAAAATAACACACATCCTCGTTTTGGATTATTCCTCACTTTTGCATTCCTCTGGGTGTGTTGTGGGAAGGAATTTCTTTGATGTTCTTTCAAAGCTAAATGCGGAGAAGAGAATGAGGAGGTTAGACATTAGGAAGGGATGATGCAAAGTGAAGGGACTTCCTGCTGTGAGGGCACACCTGCACACTGTTCTCTCCTCCGTTCTTCCTCTGATGAAGGGAAGCCATATGTTCTGGGCTAATGGCGGTTTAGTCCTCCCCGTAGGCTAGTGCTCTAAGGTACGGCCTGATTTGGGTTGCCGGTGTGAATACAAGAGCCACCACTAAGGAATTAGCTATAGCTATATCTGCCTAACGACCCACAGGTTGCTAATTTATTCTGTGCTGTAATTGGTTGTTTTTTATGTTGAATTGTTGGGCTGTTAGACAAAAGACAGAGAACCTCTGAATGATGCAACCATCTGTCTGGCTCTGACAATTACTGTATTATCTGGTCATTCAATGAGGAACTGTCCTGTTTGGATATTGTTTTGTTTGATGGTCGCAGTTTCTTCATAAAGGAGGAGATTGGGGGCTTTAGTCTTTTTGTGATCCATCACAGACCTCATTAATCAGCATCAACATGATGGCCCAGAGCCTTATTAAATGTTCTGCTCTGATACCGCCAGCCTAAAAAGTAGCTAATTGGAGAATCCATCATATTTGTGAAACAGCGAGTCAGTAAGAACACACCCAGTCAGTCTGTAGCGTCACAGACCACAGACGAAACCTTTAAGGGCTGAGATGTTAGATGACCGGCAGTGATCACTCTTCCTTCCTCCCACGGTCTGGTAATGGTACCAGGATCACTTTAAATTGAAGAGAAGTCACGGTGATGGGTTATGTACAGATTAACTTTCCACACTTAAATATTGGCTTTTAAATACCACACCTCTATAGCCAGCAGGCTTAAAGTGGATCTGACACCGTTTAACTACTTTGCAGAAATGAAACGAACAGATAATCAGTATAAAATATCACGTTTGCAGTGTGTGCTTTAAAACCAATTTCATAAGAGGTTTTAAAAAAAGGTTATATTTAAGATCGCTTTATTGTTCAATTGCACACAAGGTCCAACCAAAATTTGACTTCCGCTCCTAGACACATACAGATTTTGGAAAGGTACGGGGGGCTGCCACTGTGCGCCTGGGGAGCTGTTGTTACRAGATATCTTTTCTGTCTGGACGCAGGATTCGAACTAGCAACCCTCCGGTTGCTGGCTCGACCCTCTCTAACCGCTAGGCTACCTGCCGCACGATTAATCAAATTCACCATGAATCGCTAGGTAGTCTAATAAATATTGCTATCAGGTTGTAAATCACAAAAAAGGGCGGTGATTGGGAGTCTCAACACAATCGATCTAGCGATGCAGTAGCGATGTGGTTAAGGCTATACCTTATCTATTATGTATGATCTACTTATTTAGCAAGCTAGCTATATGACTTGATCGCTAAGTCATTTAACTAGCTCGAACCTAAAATGACACAGAGCCTTGTAGCTAGCTGGCTAGCAGCTGGAAGGATGTCATGTTGTTATTGGGCTGGGGGGCACTGCAGGAGGCCGAGCAGGCTACTATTCCCCGTCTGAGAAGTTTGAGAGGGTTTACTGTCCTCTGTGCTAGATTTGAACTCGTATGGTTCAGGCTAACGTTGTTGTTGTTCTGGATAGGCAACTGAAGGAGAGGTGTTGCACTGTTCCGCTGTTGGCATGGCTTATTTGCCTAATCTAGCAGTGATTGGTTATGGCACACCGGTCTGTGTCGATTCTGGCCCAGGACAAGACTGACACGTTTGTATTTGTTTTTATTCACTACATTTCTATTAAAGGCCCGAAGCGCATGGCTGCTTTCCCATTAATATTACCATAGAAGGTTCACCGATTCCTGACTCTACGTCATTTCCAAACGTTCTATGAATGTATGAAAACATGACAATTATCACATTCTATGTGCTCGCTTCTCACACAATGAAAAATMTTGCCTTATTCTTCCCAAGGTTGTACTGTATATGAGCATATTTGAATAAGATTTGATGGTACTAAATATGTGTCCGTTCCACTTTAAGTAGTGTGATAGAGTACCTTGATTAATTAACTTGCCTTCTTTGCACTAATACTCGCACTTGTCTTTTCTTACTAGCACAGGCTTTGCTGATAGATACTTTGAGGGAAAATGTACTTCCTATGACTGTGATACAGTATGTGGTTGTCTCACCTGGCTATCTTAAGATGGATGCACTAACTGTAAGTCGCTCTGGATAAGAGCATCTGCTAAATGACAAAAAAATTCAAATGTGATTACCTGCACTTGTTGACCTGGATGAGCTTCCTGGATTCTGTTCTTCTATCGGGGGAAACGTGTAGCTAGAAGTCAAAAGGGCATTCATTTGATTAATTCAGTTTTATAAAAGCCTTGAACTCCATGTTCTATTTTCTATAATAGACTGCAAGTCGCTATGGTCACAGGATGCTCTCGTAGCCAGCTCAAGATTATCCCGTGCCGGGTACTGCGATTTTCGTCCCTGTGTCGTGATATATCCTGGTTTCTGAAGAGATTTAACGTGCTATATCTATACGGCTCAGTAGTCTTGTTAATCAAGTGATAATTTTGACAAGACGCACCGTCTAAAAGAACCTAAAACTAAATGTGTTTGGTTTGGGAGCATCTCGTTGTCATATCGAACACAAAAATGCTAATTTACCTAAAGCTGAGGAGATTTGTCATTCATCACATGATGGCGAATGCAAATATATCAGCATTATTGCAAGAGCTGTAGCAGTTAATCAGGAAACAAGTGGATTTGTTGATGAAAACCCACCCTGGCCCCGAATAATGAAACCAAATGTATTATTTGATTAGAGAGTTTAAGAATTACATAAAATTTATTCACTCACATTCTGATTGGGTCAGGCATGACATACAGAGAAGTCTGCTGTGCTTTTAAGCTACTGTTTTGGAGAAAGAACTCACGCTGATTTGCTCTTGCCAGAGGCTTTGCTCAAAACAGAGATCAATAATTGTGTTGTTTTTTATTCTGTGCTTCCAGACCTCCACGGCTACTGTGAATATTGTGGTCACTGATGTCAACGATAATGACCCCGTCTTCGATCCACTCATGCCCCAAAACGTAACAGTTACAGAGGAGGAGGCCAACTCTTTTGTGGGCCAAGTAAAGGTAAGCCTGCCTTTATGTATGTCACACTGTATATTTACTGTATAGTCCACATTGCTGGATCATACATAGCCCCCTTGTATAATGCACTCATGTTAAGATCTGTGTGATGAGTAAGTCAGTGTACTGTAGCTGGCTTGCCCTGTAGAGCAATGTTTCTGTTGCACTGACTCTATCAACATGTAAATTGCAGCTTGTATAAGCAGGCATACTGTCCACGAGGCCTTTGACATTGAAATAGTCTGTCCCATGCGATGTAACTTATCTGTACCTGACCTGCAGCAGTACACCCTGTTCCTTTGTGGCTCTCTCCCGCTGACTCTCCCTGTCCCATTTGGCTAATTGTAATCAGAGGCCCACAGGGAGGTGATGGCCGAGTGCCAATGGCCCCACTCTATGCTCGGCCTGACGATCCCCCACAGCACGTGTGCCCAGCTGCCAGGAGGCCCAGGGCAGAGCGGGCCCAGGCGGCTGATGGCCCCCCGCGAGCTCCCTGCCCGCTCCGCTGTTAATCATTTTCCAATTTAATAAATGTAATTTAAATAATTTGTCACCTTCAGGGACATTCTATAATGAGTAGCTTTGTTGGGCTCTGTTAAGCTGCGAGGAGTTGTAATTAGTGGTGTAGTTTAATAGGGCTGGGGATTGTTCGTGGAATAAGCGGAGGATAATGCAGGCGGACATCTTTGGAGGGAGTCTGTGTGGTGTTGTGCGGCGCAGTACTGCGCGCCGCTGTGTTGTAAATCATAAGATGAATATTTACCTGGGTGAAGAGTTGGAGGGAAAGTGGCTGGAGCTGCATTGGCTGCTGGGAATAATTGATGATCGATGCACGCACTCTGGTGTGTATGTGTGATCCGCACGTTGCCCATACTGTCTCAGTATATGATCAGCCAAGTGGGATTTGCAACAATATGTGCATCGACATGAGTAAGCCTTTATGGAACACTAAACGCTAAACCATCTGTTGAGTATAATTTCTTCCTCAATCTGGGAACGCATCGAGCGCAGCAGGTTCATACAGGAAGCCTGAGTGTTTGCGTCGGCTGATATTGCACCAATTAGATTCATCACTCTACCTCGATGTGGCAGTCTATTTAGTTGACCAGGTTCCTGCTCACACATTCTCTGATGGTTGCCACGCGCACGCTATGCGCTGGCGTTCTCGGTGACACGCTATTGTCGTAACATGCCCAACTCGCCATGCGAGTCTGTTTTCTGTTTGGACTCTGCTTGTAATTATTATGTATGCTCTGGCAGTGAGCCACCACGACGGAGCCAAGACTAATGAATGGTTAAACGAATACGTGGCMTTTCCTGTCTGAAATGGATATTAGAGATGGTGGGTTATATCCATGTCCTGTCAACACAGCTGTAATAATAATAATAATAATAATAATAATAATAATAATAATAATAATATTAATAATGTTGATCCATGTGATCCAAGGCACTGTCTGCAAGACAAATGAGTTGACTTGGCACATTCAGTGTCTGCTCCTGAGAGGCCTTTTGCTCTGTTTATCAAGCCATCAAGGCACATTACTGATTTCACTTAACGACAGAGAGAGAGAGAGAGCTTCACAGACAAGTGAAGCAGAAATCACTGTACTCTTTCTGGCTCAGCATGCCCTCTCTTCCTCACTAGATAATGAAACTATCTCCATATTGTAGTGTTTACCGGTTGGGCTCTGGTGTGATGAACGGTGTAAGACATACTGTAGCTCGGAGTCTCTGCAAATCAAATCAAATCGAATTGTATTTGTCACACGCGCCGAATACAACCGACCTTACAGTGAAATGCTTACTTACAAGCCCTTAACCAACAATAAAGTTTTTATAAAATACCTTCAACAAAAAAAAGGAAATAAATAAAAGTAACAAATAATTAAAGAGCAGGAGTAAAATAACAATAGCGAGGCTATCTACAAGGGGTACCGGTAAACAGTCAATGTGTGGGGACACCGGTTAGTCGAGGTAATATGTACATGTAGGTAGAGTTAAAGTTAATATGCATAGATAATAAACAGAGAATAGCAGCAGCGTAAAAGAGAGGGGGTGGGGGCAATGCAAATAGTCTGGCTAGCCATTTGATTAAATGTTCAGGAGTCTTATGGCTTGGGGGGTAGAAGCTGTTTAGAAGCCTCTTGGACCTAGACTTGGTGCTCTGGTACCGCTTGCCATGCGGTAGCAGAGAGAACAGTATGACTAGGGTGGCTGGAGTCTTTGACAATTTTTAGGGCCTTGCCTTGCTTCTGACTCCACCTGGTATAGAGGTCCTGGATGGCAGGAAGCTTGGCCCCAGTGATGTACTGGGCCGGACACACTACCCTCTGTAGTGRCTTGCGGTCAGAGGCCGAGCATTTGCCCTACCAGGCAGTGATGCAACCAGTCAGGATGCTCTCGATGGTGCAGCTGTAGAACCTTTTGAGGATCTGAGGACCCATGCCAAATACTTTCAGTCTCCTGAAGGGGAATAGGTTTTGTCGTGCCCTCTTCACAACTGTCTTGGTGTGTTTGGACCATGGTAGTTTGTTGGTGATGTGGACACCAAGGAACCATGAAGCTCTAAACCTGCTCCACTACAGCCCAGTCTATGAGAATGGGGGCGTGCTCTGTCTTCCTTTTCCTGTAGTCCACAATTATCTCCTTTGTCTTGATCACGTTGAGAGAGAGGTAGATGTCCTGGCGGCACATGAACAGCTCTCTGACCTCCTCCCTATAGGCTGTCTCGTCGTTGTCGGTGATCAGGCCTACCACTGTCATCGGAAAACTTAATGATGGTGTTGGAGTCGTACCCGGCCGTGCAGTCATGAGGGAACAGGGAGTACAGGAGGGACTGAGCACGCACCACTGAGGGGCCCCTGTGGTGAGGATCAGCGTGGCGGATGTATTGTTATTTACCCTTACCGTCTGGAGGCGGCCCGTCAGGAAGTCCAGTATCCAGTTGCAGAGGGAGGTGTTTAATCCCAGGGTCCTTAGCTTAATGATGAGCATTGAGGGCACTACAGATGTGAGTGCTAAGGGTCGGTAGTCATTTAGGCGGGTTACCTTAGTAATCCTGGGCACAGGGACTATGATGGTCTGCTTGAAACATATTGATATTACACTCAGACAGGGAGAGTTTGAAAATGTCAGTGAAGACACTTGCCAGTTGGTCAGCGTATGCTCGTAGTACACATCCTGGTAATCCGTCTGGCCCTGCGGCCTTGTGAATGTTGACCTGTTTAAAGGTCTTACTCACATCGGCTGCGGAGAGCGTGATCACACAGTCGTCCGGTACAGCTGATGCTCTCATGCATGTTTCAGTGTTACTTGCCTCGAAGTGAGCATAGAAGTAATTTAGCTCGTCTGTTAGGCTCGTGTCACTGGGCAGCTCTCGGCTGTGCTTCCCTTTGTAGTCTGTAATAGTTTAAGCCCTGCCACATCCGACGAACGTTGGATCCGGTGTAATGCGATTCAATCTTAGTCCTGTATTGACGCTTTGTCTGTTTGATGGTTCGTCGGAGGGCATAGATACAGGTTTTACCGATGTAGAATCTTAATTTGAGCCAGTTTGCTGCAGCTGGAAAATAATCCTGCAGGAACAGGAAATGTTAATTATTATGTGGATTATTCAGTTGAAGTCAGAAGTTTWCATACACCTTAGCCAAATACATTTAATCTCAGTTTTTCACAATTCCTGACATTTATTCCAAGTAAAAATTCCTTGTCTTAGGTCAGTTAGGATCACCACTTTATTTTAAGAATGTGAAATGTCAGGATAATAGTAGAGATTTATTTAAGCTTTTATTTCTTTCATCACATTCTCAGTGGGTCAGAAGTTTACATACACTCAATTAGTATTTGGTAGCATTGCCTTTAAATTGTTTAACTTGGGTCAAACGTTTTGGGGAGCTTTCC
Organism: Salvelinus sp. IW2-2015; assembly: GCF_002910315.2. Taxonomy (NCBI): domain Eukaryota; kingdom Metazoa; phylum Chordata; class Actinopteri; order Salmoniformes; family Salmonidae; genus Salvelinus; species Salvelinus sp. IW2-2015. The sequence goes on along the minus strand of NC_036848.1, from coordinate 33,869,036 downwards.
ACAAGCTTCCCACAATAAGTTGGGTGAATTTTGGCCCATTCCTCCTGACAGAGCTGGTGTAACTGAGTCAGGTTTGTAGGCCTCCTTGCACGCACACGCTTTTTCAGTTCTGCCCACAAATGTTCTATAGGATTGAGGTCAGGGCTTTGTGATGGCCACTCCAATACCTTGCCTTTGTTGTCCTGAACAGAACTGTGGTGTGCATTTGGTGCGTCATCGATGTGACATTCTTGTTCGTTAGCTAAGCTAGCCACTTGTAGTGTTAACTTCATTTCGCAGGATTTGTTTTTGGACGGAAGCTGTAGAGATCAGTAAGAAATGGCACTTCTGTAGCCAAATATCTTATTTATCCATTATCCATTTTTTTTAACATGCTTTAAATGAACTGGTATGATGGTGCARTGATAAGTTATACAGGTAAAAGCCATTATTTAGCATTTTTGCCCAAAGTTGACCTTTCATTGATTGCTGAGAAGGTGAATAGTTTCATAACAAGGTCCTGGTTGCTTTAGAAGCTGATAGAAATGTAMTGAACTCATGCCATCACTGACTGGAGAGTTATCTTCATTATTTTGGCTTGACGATTGGGTTTTCAGACTTCAGTCGAGTCAACATGTTCTTTATTATTCTCATGGTATCTTACTGATCTCCTGCCGGATGTTGTGTTCTGTACACAACAACAGCAGGAGCAGCATTTCCGTATTGTTTTCATTTTTTTGCACCGCATTGCAATATGCTTTGAGTGAAGYCAATCTCCATTTTTATTTTTATGAAAATTACAAACCGATCCTGTTTCAGTATTTCCACCAAGATTGATTAATTTACATTTCCTCAATGTATTTCATTCTCTGGTGGAAAATAAATGTTCTCTACTACTCCAATAATGTCTCTCTCTAACTCTCCCTTTTATCACAAATAATGATATGACCCAGATGCAGACACGGGAGGCGGATAGTACAGTTCTCCGATTATTTATTAGAAACACGGGGCAGGCAAAGGGCAGGTCGAGGGCAGGCAGAGGTTTGTAATCAGGTCAGAGTCAGACAGGTACCGYACGGCAGGCAGGCTCAGGGTCAGGGCAGGCAGAATGGTCGGAATCGGGAAAAACTAGGAAACAGAACTAGAGAAACAGGAAGGCGGGAAAGAATGCTGGTAAGACCTGACAAGACGAACTGACAACAAAAAACAGAGAACGCAGGTATWAATACACAGGGGATAATAGGAAGATGGGCGACACCTGAAGGGGGGTGGAGACAAGCACAAAGACAGGTGAAACAGATCAGGGTGTGACACCTTTACACCCTCCAAAGTCAATTATCACTTGCCTTTTAGTAGAATAAATGCACTTTTCAACATCAAGTTTCTTTCCATTTTTCAATGGCTTTTAGCTACCAATCTGGAGGTGAGATGTTAAGTTACTATCTTCRTTTGTTCAATGGGATCACGGAGTCGTGTTCCTACAAAGTCATCAGAGTGATGATATGATAATTCTGTGTGATCCTGGCTTTTCATGTCACCTGGCTCCCGCCTTCAAGTCTGGAGTGAATGGGTGCAGAGTCAGCCTCCCTATTACCACCTTGATGATTAATGCAGGGWACCTCTGTGATCAGAGCCAGATAAGAGAGCTATCAGGGTAGAGCACTTCTAGCAAAAAATGCAGAGATACGTGCAGTGTAGGCCTATACTACAGTAACAGAACATAGATGCAGATTATATACATGGACACATAGGACAATTCTGAACACACAACATAGTTTCATTATGAGCTATATGTTCCATTAGCTCATTAGAGTGCATTGGAAAACCACTGTCTCCACTCGAACACAAATCCAGAGTGAAATGGTAGGATTAATGCTGTATGATACAATACAATCCCTACAATATACAGACAGAACTGCTTGACTTGCGCACAAAAAAATCCCCCATTTGCATTACAGAGAGGACACAACAGGCTGTTTGAAGAGACGGTTACTGTAACACTGTGTACCTGTGTAAGGCTGTCTGCTGTGATCTCTGTACGTGCTCTTCCCTGCTGTTGAAAACAGGTGTCTCATCGTGTGTGTGTGCATCTGTGGTGTGTGTGTGTGGTGTGTGTGTGTGTGTGTGTGTGTGTGTGTGTGTGTGTGTGTGTGTGTGGTGTGTGTGTGTGTGTGTGTGATGTGTGTGTGTGTGTGTGTTTGTGTGTGTGTGTGTGTGTGTGTTGTGTGTGTGTGTGTGTGTGTGTGTGAAGGGGGGGGGGTGCATTACCTGCGTGTCTGTGTGTGTGTTATGTATGTCTGCATGTGTGTGTGAGAGTTCCTCCTATTAATGTAGGCATGATGCCTGCCATATGGTGTCCACATCACCAACTAACTAACATGTCCAAGCACACCAAGACAGTTGTGAAGAGGGTACGACAAAACCTATTACCCCTCAGGGGACTGAAAAGATTTGTCATGGGTCCTCAGATCCTCAAAAGGTTCTACAGCTGCACCATCGAGAGCTCCTGACTGGTTGCATCACTGCCTGGTATTGCAGCTGCTCGGCCTCCGCCACAAGGCACTACAGAGGGTAGAGCATATGGCCCAGTACATCACCGGGGCCAAGCTTCCTGCCATCCAGGACCTCTATACCAGGCGGTGTCAGAGGAAGGCCCTAAAAATTGTCAAAGACTTCAGCCACCCTAGTCATAGACTGTTTCTCTCTGCTACCGCACGGCAAGCGTTCCGGAGCGTCTAGGTGCAAGAGGCTTCTAAACAGCTTCTACCCCCCAAGCCAAGCCAGAAGACTCCTGAACATCTATCAAATGGCACCCAGACTACTTGCATTGCCCCCCCCCCTTCTACGCTGCTGCCACTCTCTGTTATTATCTATGCATAGTCACTTTAATAACTCTATCTACTTTACATATTACCGCAATTACCTCGACACCGTGCCCCCGCCACATTACTCTGTACCGGTATCCCCTGTATATAGTCCCGCTATTGTTATTTACTGTTGCTCTTTAATTATTTGTTCATCTTATCTCTTACTTTTTTGGGGGGGGGGGGTATTTCCCGAAAACGTTATTGTTGGTTCAGGGCTTGTAAGTAAGCATTTCACTCTTGTATTCGGCACATGTGACAAATAACATTTCATATGATTTGATTTGATATGGAGGGTCTAACCCCCTGTGTCTCCCTCTCTCCCTCCCTCCATCCATCCATATACCCACCCACCCATCCACCCATTCATCCACCCATCTATCCACCCAGGCCACAGATCCAGACGCGGGGGTTAATGGCCAGGTGCGCTACCGACTAGTCAACCACGCCAACCTCTTCAGGGTCAACTCCAATGGCACCATCTCCACCGCCGTGCCTCTGGACCGAGAGGTCAGGGGTCAGTATGACCTCATTGTGGAGGCGGAGGACGGAGCGGTGGAGGACCCCAGGAGGACCACACTGACTCTGTCGGTGACCGTGCTGGATGTGGATGATAACAGTCCGGTGTTCTCACAACCATCCTATACGGTCAATCTACCGGAGAATAGTCCTAAGAAGACAGTCATCCTGCAGCTTACTGTGAGTTTGTGTGTGTGTTTGTGCATGATGTATGTGCGTATGTGTGATTGCCAGCCTGTGCGTGTGTGCATGTGTATGTCCAAGAGTGCACAGCATGCTCCAGCCACACTCAGGAGCCACAAGGCAGGGGTGTATTTACTACTTCAAACGCTCCACAGTCCAAATGCATCCTCTAGTACATCAAAGCACACAAGGTCAGGAGGCATTCGGATAGCCTAGAGCATATTGACAGAGGATATGAAAYCCTCAGACATGGACATTTTTACATGGCCCGCTATTCAGTCAAGTGCACTCAGGAAAGGTCAAACAGGAGCTGAGTGGAGTAGGAACTTTTTTTACCCCCATTATTCTCTGAGGTGAAATTATGTTCATTGGAAACCTGCTTGTTTTCCAAGAACCTGACTTTGGAATTGTGGTTATTTGCGTTTTCCAAGAACATGCTTCTCKTTTGATCCAAAAGTTGAGTATATCGTCTGGACTATCTAGAATTGTGGTGATTTGTTGTTAGTCAGCCTAGAGAATACCTTTTAGAGGAGACCAGTCACATCTCCCTGTGTGAGGCTAATCATGGACATTTTCAGGTTGGGTTGGTTGATTGACAGTTGACGTGACAGTGACAGTGTCTGTCTGGTCCTAGTGCACTGATCCCCTAGSAGTGTCAAACCTCTCATCACCGTGGCCTCCCGTCGCTCCCCATGCCACACCGAGCCTGCTGATAGGCTGATTTTGTAGGCAGATTAGTGGAGCCACTAATGGCTGAGCTAGCATGGTCAGGGGGGTTATCTGTGTGTAGGCCCACAGCTATTCTTCCCCCTACACACTCCACGTGAACACACACACCTCCACGTGAAAAAACGACACGCACAACCCACACAGACACAGGGGTTAATCCATTGTCAGAAGAGAGGTCTCTCTCCTAACAATGGATTTGAGTAGTTATTACTGCTTGTCACTGTGATTTGACTGACGAGTGCCAGAAACTAGAATTGCTCGATTCTTTTGTTTTTATTATTGCCTATTGAATAAGAGACTTAAGATTCATGCTGTAACGTTGTATAATTTTCTGGCTGTTGTGTTCTTAGCTAATAGGGAAACTGTTTCTTACATATACCTATTTATAACTACAGTAAAAGTTACTTCAAGTCCCATAGACCAGAGATCCACTAATACAGGACACTGAACTGTTTCCTACCCGCAGTACTCCTTCCTCCTCCTTCTCTTCATCTCCTCTCCTCTAGGCCAAAGACTCTGACCTGGACTCCAACATCACCTTCCGTATACGGACCCCGGAGGCCAGGCAATTGTTTGCTGTCAACCCAGTGACTGGAGAGCTCTCTGTGCTGCAGACGCTGGACTTTGAGACCCTGGCAGCCACGGACCACACCTTCGTGGTGGAAGCCCTGGACAGTGGAGGGAGCATGCCCCCAGGCCTGGCCACTGTCACTGTAAAGATAACGGTAAGGAAACCACTGTACCTTCCCTCTGCCGCCTCCATAGCAGAGACCCATCAGTTAGGCCACCGGGCTGTTTATCACTCACAAGCCAACTCCATCATTCAAAAGGAAAAATGCAGAAGCGTAGCAGGAGACCTGTGAATCTCATTTTTCATGAATACATGGCTCCGCTCTCTCGCTCTCGCTCTCTCTCTCTCTCTCTCTGGTCTAAAACCACTAGCCATCCTCACCACCGCGGAGTAAAAGAGAGATGGATGATCCTCAGCTACCTCTCATTTCTCCTTGCCCGATGAAAGACAGACTGACAGATTGATATTGTAGTACAATGCTGGGATATTTTATGTCTGGATGAMCATTAGGTTTGTGAGGGCTCTATTTTGTCAGGATTGTGGCCATCTGATGTATTATGATTCAGACGATTAGGCACCAGACACGAGCTGTATGGAGATTGACCTCTGCGTGACGCTCCTAGACCAGTAGAAGACTAGGCACTGTAAGAGATTAGGCTTGTGATATGGTTTTACACAGACCTTAAACGAGACTGTATTACTCAGTCAGTGTTCATTAGTATAATTATTTAGCTCTAGCTGCTACAGTGCCTTCAGAAAGTATTCACACCCCTTGACTTTTTCCACATTTTGGTGTTATAGCCTGAATTTAAAATGTATTCAATTTAGATTTTGTGTCACACAATACCCCATAATGTCAAAGTGGAATTATGTTTTTAGAAATGTTTATGGATGAATTTAAAATAAATAAAAAAGTATTCAATCCCTTTGTTATGGCAAGCCTAAATAAGTTCAGGAGTAAAAATGTGCTTAAGAAGTCATATAATAAGTTGCATGGACTCACTCTGTGTGCAATAATAGTGTTTAACATCAAATTTTGAATGACTACCTCATCTCTGTACCCAATGCATACAATTATCTGTAAGGTCCCAGTGAATTTCAAACACAGATTCAACCACAATGACCCGGTAGGTTTTCCAATGCCTTGCAAAAAAGGGCACCTATTGGTAGATAGGTAAAAAAAAAAAAAGCAGACTTTCAGCATGGTGAAGTTATTAATTACACTTTGGATGGTGTATCAATACAGCCAGTCACTACAWAGATACAGGCGTAACTTCCTAACTCAGTTGCCGGAGAGGAAGGAAACCACATGGATTTCACCATGAGGCCAATGATGACTTTAACCCTCTAGAGCAGATTTCTGCGGCCCCAATTAGCATAATAAAAACAATCCCCATCAAAACCCATCCGTTTAAGGTATAGAGATCTGTTTTGTTGCATTGGATGTGTCTCAATCCACCGCATCCGCTGATGTCACACTTCTGCATATGCGGTGAATGGTGGCAGAGCTAGAGTGGTGTTTGTCAGACCATGAGACATCCCGAAATCAGTATTCTCACTAAATAGGCTGTAGCATCCGAACAGTTTGGACTACAACCTACTGTGACACCCCCCGATAAAAAGATGAGACTCTCGCGAACACGTCGAAGTCTGGTTGTTTTGCTCTAGGATGCCCACAAGCCTCACCAGACTCGTCTGAATGTCKCCCAGTACCAGTTTGAAAAATMAATGGAAGTACTGTGTATATAGATATAGTTTAGTGCCAGATAAGGGGTTAACCTTTTCAAGCATCAGTTCCAAATACAGTTGAAGTRYGAAGTTTACATACACCTTAGCCAAATACATTTAAACTCAGTTTTTCCACAATTCCTGACATTTAATCCTAGTAATAATTCCCTGTCTTAGGTCAGTTAGGATCACKACTTTATTTTAAGAATGTGAAATGTCAGAATAATAGTAGAGAGAATMATATATTTTAGCTTTCATTTRTTTCATCACATTCCCAGTGGGTCAGAAGTTTACATACACTCAATTAGTATTTGGMAGCATTGCCTTTAAATTGTTTAACTTGGATCAAACGTTTCGGGTAGCTTTCCACYAGCTTCCCACAATAAGTTGGGTGAATTTTGGCCCATTCCTCCTGACAGAGCTGATGTAACTGAGTCAGGTTTGTAGGCCTCCTTGCTCGCACACGCTTTTTCAGTTCTGCCCACAAATGTTGACATAATTTGAGTCAATTGGAGGTGTACCTGTGGATGTATTTCAAGGCCTACCTTCAAACTCTGTGCCTCTTTGCTTGACATCATGGGAAAATCAAAAGAAATCAACCAAGAGGCCACTCAGGAATATTCATCGTCTTCTTGGTAACCAACTCCAGTGTAGATTTGGCCTTGTGTTTTGGGTTATTATCCTGCTGAAAGGTGAATTTATCTCCCAGTGTCTGGTGTAAAGCAGACTGGACCAGATTTTCCCCTAGAATTTTGCCTGTGCTTGGCTCCATTCATTTGGAGCCAAGCACAGGCAATGCGAGGCATTGGAAACCCTCCCTYGTCTTTGTGATTGAATCTGTGTTTTAAATGGACTGCTCGGCTGAGGGACCTTACCTATAATTGTATGTGTGGTGTACTGCGATGAGGTAGTCTCCTGAARTTATTTATGCTTGCCATAACAAAGGGATTGAATACTTATTGACTCAATACATTTTAGATTTAGATTTTTTATTAATTGGTAAAAATGTAGAAAAACATAATTCCACTTCATGAAGTATTGTGTGGAGGCACATGACAACAAAAAAAAATCTCAATTTAATCAATTAAAATTTCAGGCTGGAAGACAATTTGTTTTGAAAAAAGTCAAGGGATGTGAATACTTTCTGAAGGCACTGTATCTTTTGTCATGTCCCCACAATGTTCCCACTACCTAATGAAACATTCTGGGAACCTTTAAAAGAACAGACAATGTGTTCTGGGAACGTTCTTGCAACATCAGGCGAATGTTTTAAACAAATATTGTATAATCATCATCAGCATGACTGGGTAGTTTTTCTGTTATGAGAGAAAAAAAACATTACTCGTACATTGTGTTATTACAATACCTGGAAACCTAATGAGAATTTTGGAGGAATGTTTGGTGGTGTTTGTTACAGCTGTTGTGSACGACATTTTAGTGAATGTTGTGCACTATTTCTTATTTTTTTGTTCTATCTTATGGTATTTTTAGTGCTACATTGATGTCGATTATTGCGTTGTATGTTTTGGAGCTTGCTGGAAAGGCATTTCACTCTACCTGTGCACCTGACATTAAACCTTTAACATCCCAAGGATATTTCATTTAAAACCTTTTTGAAAAATATATATTTTGTTATCAAAACATTCATTGAATTCTTTGAATGTTTCTGGGATGTTATCATCCTAATGTTAGATAAAACCGTGTCTAGAACTTAATGGGAATCGTAGCAATTTTTTGTTCTTGTTCTGTGTTATAAAAGGGAACAGTGACGAAAGCTGCTGTCTAGACAGACAGACAACCACTAAGTTTTATTAACATGCCTAGGCGCTGTATCAAGGACTTTTCGGTGTAAATTCTCAGAGCAGGAGGTAGCCGGAAGAAGAAGGTGTAATTTGGACACCTGAACTAGCCTGGCCTCTCCTTGGATTTTGTGAGGCGGCATGCCCTTTTGAATGCATTGCAATGCAGCTCCGTCTTAAGGGCGAATGGTTGAGCAGCCACTGGACAGATTGTAGGCTAACACATGTTTTGTATTCTGATCCAGTTGCACTCATTATTGGACCTCTTCAGTCTTCAGACAGTCTTTGGGAAAGAACACTTCTTTGGCGAAATAGAGTACTGATGTCCTCTACCAGTACTAGGGGGTTTGCTAAGCTTCATATAGAGCTTTCGTCTCCGTGGTTCACACACATGGTCTTAATGATCTCTCTCAGGCGAGAAGTTAAAACAGTCCCTCTGCCGCACATGTCAGTCCTAATGGAGCCTCATGATCTCCTATTGAGTATCTGCCATTTTGATTTAGTGCTTTGCCTAAGTGTTAATGTGAGCCTCCCTAGACCAGGCTGACAGTTGTAAATGCAGCCAGTCCTTCAGAGGAAYCCAAAGGAGTAGCCYAGGAAAATGGCTTGCCATGTCCGTCAGCAGTGACAGCGCTGGCTCCTTCACAAATTCACAATAATGCTGAATTCAATCAAGCTCACAGAGACTAATGTCATTCTGACAACTGGAAGCATTTACCATGAGGGGTATCTTTATTATGGCGGTGGTGGTGGTAGTAGGCTTTTAGGTTAAAAATGCTGTTGATTCAGAAACTRACTAATTACATGSTTGTGTTTCTCTCTTCCTTCTCCAGGATATGAATGACTACTCCCCAGTGTTCAGCCAGGCGTTGTACAGGGGCATGGTGGCTCCCAACGCAGTCAAGGGGACCGTGGTCGCCACGGTACAGGCAGAGGACCTAGACCCCCCTGTGAGTAGACAACAACGTGACAGCCCTGCTCTGCTCTGGGTCTGACTGTCACTTTACAACATGCCTGTCAGGTTGCTGCTCCCGTGGCAACGCGGGTGCGAAAGCATGATTGGCTCAGCTCTGTCCCGAGCCGGCGATTTAGCGGAGAACAGGAAACATAGTGTGTGTCTATGTGTCTGCGCTACTGCGCTCGTACATTGTCATTTTGTTTTGTTTGTCTTGTTTCTATGTATTCCACAGAGGCGTCCCGTCGATGGAATGCTTTATGATATAATTTAGATACATCGGTCGGAGTTGTTGTAGTGTGTTTTGCTATTATTACGTTGGTAGGGTAAGTCTCATTATTTGGAGCTTTCATTTATTTATCATGTTCTGTGCTAGTGGATTTGTCCGTTCATACATAAGTTATGGATGGTTATTTATGAGAGAGATTGATATCACTACATGTTCTGATATCTTATAGCCTCGGGTGGACCTGCAGGCAGAAAGCAATATGCTCTCTGCATATCATATAGAAGCATATTCTACATGCTCACTGTGTTGTGTGATTTCATTGCCCTGTGGCCTGAGGAAATAATGTCAGTGTTGCCAAGCCGACGTCCCAAGGCGTGGCGAATCAGCCATGCTTCGGCAACAAGTTCCTGAATATACAATGACATTACATTTCCCCTTATAGTAAACGCTTGATTTCACAAACTCACCCATCACATTGGCGCAAAGAGGCAGATGCCTTAAGGTCTCTCAGGGCAAATAACACACGGAGCAAATGTTATTCATGAACGAATGTTATTCATCAATTCACATGCAGTGGAACAACAACATAGATTATATGCCATCATTTTTTTTCACACACGTAGGGCGTAGTGGTACTGTAGGACTATGTGGAGATTAACCTTTTAACTTGAAGGCATTCTGAATGGACCCAGCAGTTGGTAGATTAGAGGAGAGGAGGAAAGGAGAGGAGAAGAGAGAAAAAAGGAGAGAGAAGGCGAAGAGAAAGGAGGAGAGGAAGGGAAGAGTAGAGAGCACCAGCGGAGGTCCAGCCTCGCCCCCCTGGAGACCCCTTCCCGCCTGGCAGGCTTGGCAGGCCGAGGTGAGCCCTTGTGATATCTCTCTGCATGAGTGGGAGGCCCTGGCTTGGCTGGCTGGACTGGGGCTACCGGCGCCCCACACCGCATCACTCCTCTCCCTCAGATGTATGTAAAGCAGTTCTGAGATGACAGGAGAGGCAAGTTCTCAAGCTGAGCTGTGAGATGAATCACTGATAGAGACAGGGTGGGAGAGGGAGACGCCACAGAGCCTTCCTGGCACCTTCCCTGGCACCTTGCCTGGCTGGAACCTCAAAGCAGGCTAGCCCCCCCCAGTCACACACACACACAGTCACTCCTGATCATAAATTCAGGTGAGGTAGACTGAGCAGCAGAACCGTCCCTCCTCTTGTTTTCTCTCTCTCTCTCTCTCTCTCTCTCTCTCTCTCTCTCTCTCTCTCCATCCACGTTTGCAGACAGATAAGCTGTGGAGGGTGGGGGTCCACACTGCAGATGTTATGTCACTGTGGTCACTGTACCCGCCACTGTCTTTAGCATGTCGGAGACAATGGTCTGCTTTTAATATCAGCTTCTGTAGTGAAATCTATCCTATGTCCGTGTTGGCCTTCAAAGAGATATTACATTTTAAAACTCAAGTCACAGCTGGATGAGACTCAGATCAATCCTCTTTGGCTCTGTTCTCTTCTTTTATCTGACATCTCACAGGTGAATTCAGTGCACTCTACAAGCTGTTCAATGTCTTCTTCCCAATGTTCAGTATTCATGCAGGGAGGAATGTTTTTTTTGGGCGGGGGGGAGTGTGATCAGTGTTGGGCTTCTGGTATGAAGAGTTCAACTACGCCTCTCATATCCCATCTTGTCTAAAGTTTTAAATGTGATATACGCAATTAACGCAATCCTATAAGCAAGCTACACAATCAGCCTTCATTATACTGGTATTATTAAACAGCCCACCCTAGAGAGAAACGTTCCTCCCCTTTTAATCAATCTGATAAGCAGAGTAGTTGCTTAGTCACTAAATTATATGATCCGTCTGAGATTGTGTGTGTGCGTGCGTGCGTCTGTGCACCGTGCCCGTGTACTGTCTGCATGCATGTGCGTCTAATTGTGCGAAGTCACATAACTATATGGGTGTGTCTGTGTGCACATTTGTACAATATGACCTGTGTCCTTCACCCCCTCTGCAGCAGATGTTGGAGCAGTCAGAGACTCCTGTCAGAGTGTGTGTGTCTGTGTGCATATTTTTACAATATGACCTGTGTCCTTCACCCCCTCTGCAGCAGATGGTGGAGCAGTCAGAGACTCCTGTCAGAGCTGTCTACTTTCCCTCTCTCCCCCTCCGTAACACCCTACCCCCTGCCATCTTCTCCCCCCTGCAAGGCGCTCCAGCTAGGGTTACTGTCACCGTGAAAGATGTGGAGGCTGAAGAATAATCGGTTGATGAAAGTGTAGCTTTCTCTCTATTTACAGTACATAAGGGAAGGCACTGCAAGTCTACTCATGACTGGCTATTGACTGGGAAGACTAATTTACTATTTGTTACAGGCCTGAAACTTCGATGGGAAACTTTTTTTGTCTTCGCTGCCAGCTAAGCTACGGAGCACAAACGGGGCTCTYGGCTGTTCTCAGCATCTCAAGAAGCTCGGCAAAATTGTTATAGTCCTCCGTCAAACACTGACACTTGAATTAGTTGTTTACTGTGATCATGATTCTCTCCTGTCATATGAGAAAGGGTTCTCAGGCCGTACTTTATAGTAGATTCTGCTGACTAGGTGCTAGCTTGGCTTATTGAGAAGGAGCAGCTATTGAGACAGAACTCAACTTGAGTTGTTTTGTTTATCAGGACAATATGACTTAAATTCAGAATGTATGTTTAATCAAGGAAATGTTTGCTTGAAAATCCCCTAGGAGTTAAAAGAAAAGAAAAAACGGTGCTTAACAAGGGAGATCTGTGTGATTTTAACAAATGTATCATAGTTTTACTCATTGTAATTACAGAAAGTGAACATGCATTTACACAAATGCTGGTTCTGCTGTTTTGTTTAACTATGTCTTTTACATCATGAAACTGCTACTAAAAAAAGCGTGTTGTAAGTAAGCCATGTGAGCTACCAAATTCATAGAATATGAAAGTGCATTTGATTTTTGCCAAACAAAATGACAGATCCTTAATTCGTCAGCTAGCATTATCCTCTCAGCTCTGACCTGCTTGTCGTTATGGCGTCCAACGATGCTGTTGCTCTCTCTCTAACCTGGCTTCTTTGCTCCACTATTCTCCTAACATCTGTCAGCTGTCTCTTCGCATTGGCATCCCACATTTCATGATGCTTCTGTTTATTCACGAGCCATCTTTAGCCATGTTTCTCCATTCTGAACTACACCCAAATGTGGCCCTGTATGAGCGAGAGAGAGAGAGATTTAACCTGCATGTTTAAGATTCAGAACTCTGTTAAAAGGTGTGAAGGTGTCACAGTCGTGGCAGCGTGCAATTAAGTTGTCTCGGCGGTGTTAAAAAGGCGACTTAAAGTATTAGTGCAGAGAAAATATTAGAGTTGAACGAGATAAGTGTACAGAAATGCGATACGATAAAGTATGATTCAGGATTATGTTTGAGTCACGGTGGAACACGTGTCCGACTAGATTTCCCTGTCTATGACTCCAGGCAGGGCGAATCCCAATTGGCACCCTATTCCCTATATTGTGCACTACTTTTGACAAAAGCCCCAAAAATCTGTCAGAGTAGGAGTGCTGATCAGGGATCAGTTTTGCCTTGTAGATCATAAGGAATAAGATTACAGGATATGGACAGGTTGGGACCTGATCAGAACTCCTACTCTGAGACACCTTGCGGATACAGGCCCTGGTCAAAAGTAGTGCACTATGTAGGGAAGGTTAAGCAGTGTTTTCAGACACTCGCTCCTCTGCGATATTGATGTACTTTCTCTCAATGCTTTCATAATAAATCAGTAAATCCTAGATTTCACGCTAAGCCCCTGAGAATCAGGGTCCATTTGCTATGGCATTTATGCTGTTGGACGATGGATTTGTTTGAGACGTCGCTGCCCCCCGTAGGGTCTCTCCTTCCCCCTCACTTCACCACCCCGAATGATCCAGACACCCAGGCGAGTCGCCACCTCCTGCATCTCTGTCTGCCTACCTGCCTGCTAAGGCAACACATGAGTTCACAAAGAGGTCTTAGAATGAGCGAAACACCATTCTGTTCCACCCGGAGCCTTTGGAGAGTAATGAAAAACAAACCTAGACGTTGTAGAGTATGCCTCAGTGGCAAGGAAACGGGATGTTTCAAATGCATGAGCCACAGAGCCAATGAATGTTGATCCCCCGACCCTTGATCCTGTGTGTGTGCGTGGGGGGGGGGGGGGGCTTATTTAGAAATGTCCTGATGCATTTAGTTGAGATTGCCCTGCCATTGTAGATAAATTAACATAAGGTGTGTGTGTATTTCACAGGGTACCCCTGCCAGCCGTGTGCGTTACAGACTGGACCTGAATGAGGACCCTTACAGTGGCAGCATCTTTGACGTGGATGAAGTCACAGGCAGCGTAATCACACGAGTCAACCTCAATGAAGAGCCCAATCTAGTGTTTAGTGTGAGTACATACCTTTTGTTATAAACAGTACTGTAAAATGACCGTTTTTCTAAGAACGTCATTGAGGGGAGACATTGAGTGACACCCTATGTTCCACTTTTTTCTTGTTCGAATCTTATTTTATTTCCTCCCTGCAGCTAATCATTGTTGCCTATGACGACGGGGAGCCAYTGAAAGTCAACAAGACCCTGGTGGTTATCACTGTCCTGCAGCCCTCTGTTATACCAGTCTTCACCCAGGAGGAATACAGGTACACTTCTTCCTGAGCATGTACACTGTTAGCCTGGTCCCAGATCTGTTTGTGTGAAATTGGTATGGTAAAACAGACCAGTTAGCAAGACAGCACAAAAAGATGTGGGACCAGGCTAGAACTTGAAATTATACTGTATATGGTTTGCACGGTCTCTAATCTACATTTTTAGAGCTTGGATATTCTCCTTCAATATGGATTTGTATGAGAGCTGTTGCCTGAGGTGATTCGTGTTGTCTTTCTAAATCATAAAACATCAATATTCCCAGTGGTCAAATATCAGGGCTTGATAAAGGTGGAGCCGCGGACGCAGGTTGACACGTCACACAATGTTGCTTATGACAGTGCTCTGCGCTTTTATGAGGTCATATAGTCCGGGCACACGGTTTCCTCTTCCCCTGTCGGAGAGGCGATAGATCTCCACCAATGTAACTGTGTTTAAATACTCAACATTTAATTCACCTTTGTGGAGATGTCAAGGTATTTAAGAGAACACTAAACTGCGGATATATTTTCAGAAAGGGTTAGAGGCGATATGGAAACTGTCAGTGAAGCTTTTATTGCTAGTGTTTATATGAATATGTATCATAGCTCATAGCTAGAGTGTGTAGTAAGTACAGCGAATGTACTTCACCACTGCACAGTGTTGTTTTCTCAAAGGGTAGAGTGCACTTGCTCTGCATAAATTATAGCTCTTTTATTGAATTAAGCATTGTACATATGTGACATAAGGGCCTAATTAATTCAGCTCCCCTGGCATTGACTCGAGATGGATCAGCATGCTGGAGCTCTGGCTTACTAAATTGCTATTATTGATTTCCATAATGAAATTTTAAAAAAGTTAGCGAGGGCATGCGAAATGCCTCTTGCGCAACAATGATTTTTCACCCCACCACATCGAATAATTTTCAATACCCGAATATGAAGTGCGTTTAAAGTTCTCAACGTGCTTTTAAAAAGGGAAAGGGGGATACCTAGTCAGTTGTACAACTGATTGCATTCAACTGAAATGTGTCTTCTGCGTTTATATATATATATTTTGTATGCACACTCACACACCATGTAGGCCTCTTAACTTGGTCCAGTTCTCTGTTGGCAGAGGAGTTGAGCTGTGTTGTAATCTTTAGTGGGGGGGGGGGGGGGGGGATATGTGTGTAAGCCAGCTCTATTAACCAAGCCAGCCTTATCTACTGATTCATTAAGACTACAGCGCCAGAAACATGGGCAATGAAAAGCCTTGAATGGGGGGGTTGAATTAATGACATGTCCTACACAGCGGTGGAAGGTCGCCGGTGATAGTGGCTCTTTGGCAGGTGGGGGAATAACAATGGCTGTTGGTAACAGGCCACCTCGCAGGCAGCATTGCCTGGATCAGTTGTTAATTAGAGCCTGTGGAGACATTAGCCAGGTGTTATGTCCCCCTCCACAGCCAGGGCCTCCACATTCTCTATCTCTCCCTCAAATCCCTCCCTCCCTCCATCTGCTCCCCTAGTTGAGCAGTCCAGAGGATACTCCTTCCCTCCATCCCTCCATCTCTCATCCATCCCTCCCTCTACTCCCCTAGTCGAGTTACAGTCCACAGGATAATGCCACTGCCAACCCCTCCTTCTCTCCCTCCCCCTTCCCGCCCTCTTCCGTCTGTGGGCCTCTCAGGAACCAATAAGCCCTTTAACTCAGTGCCAGCAGTCCTTGTGCTATGCCAATCAATGTACATCAATAATTCACTGTCTATTCACAAACTGTTACAATGTCCATTTCAACCAATCTTTGAGTTGCAGCCAATTTTCTTTATTGTATGTGCTTTCATATTATGTACTGTATATTCAGCATTTTATCAATTGTTCAGTTTAGAACTTGGCATATGATGTGGCCTAATGTTTAATGGTGTTACAATGTAAGAGTCTGAAATCCTTGAGCTGGGTTGAAAGGTTATTGGATCACCTAATTGGATGATAGAAGCCTTTGTCTGATATCTGTAGCCCAGTCTTTGAACTTAATAGGCCAAGAACATTTGGAATCTGTGGAGATTTTAATTAGTGTGTGAAGTTGGTTGATTCTGAACATCAATGATCATGAATTTGCATAGGGCTGACGAAGAGCTTGGTGTTGTATAGGAGATTTGATTTAGTGTGTGTGAGGTGATGTCAGGTTGGCTGGCAGAAGCGCTGTCTGGCAAGTGGCACCAGTAGATTCCCCCTCCCCGAGTGGAACTGACTGTGAAGTTTGCAACCCAAATCTGCCGCCTGTGCGTTTTCCGCAGCGGTTATCTCATAGAAACACTTAATGAAGCCGCAGTGAGTTTCACTAAATCACCCACCACCGTATCCACCTTGCCACTTCTGAGTTTGTCATTTTGACGATCACTGCAATCACTGTCTCATTTTCTGCTTACCTCCGTAGATGTGCGAATTAGCTTTTTTTCCATCTCCTTCTCCTGAGTAAGACTACGACATGAATAAACATGAGGGAAAACGTATCATCCAATACAAGATTGTATGAGGGGAGCTTGGAAACACGGGCTATTACACTATGGCTTTGAAGTAAGCGCCCTTGTGCCCTGCAACCAATTGAAAGCGGGAAAACCCTGCATGTGATTGTTTATTCGTCATTACGCAGTACACACACACACAAGGCTATTGCATAATAAAAAAAAACATGTAATTTGCTTACTTTTACACCAGGGATACCTTTGTGTATATGCCTCTTGAATAAGAACAGTGAACCAATAGGAATGAGAGCAAGAACAGCTGTGGAGTTGCATGCCAGTACCTGTGAATCATGATAATTAGATTACCCGCTGAGGTAGATGATTAAAAGATCCTAACAGGATGACTTAACGATTGCGAAAATTGTGCCACAGTCTGCCTGTTAAGCTGTGGCCGTGTTAAAAGCAATCGCCGTGCTCTGTCCCTAACATACAGGTTATTGAGACGGGGCGCCAGAAAAGGCAGGGAGTGTAACTAGCTGCTAGGTACGGAACGGTAATCACGCCGTGAGTCACAGTAAGATAGTGAGGACGCTCTATTTTCTCCATGACCCTCATTGGGTTGGAGCTGGGGAGAGACAGAGTGTTGCCTGCCTGACTGTGTGTGCTTGTGTCCTAGGCCGGGCTGGAAGGATGGGTTGGACCGGCCTAACCCCCCGGAGCTCATCACAGCCGTGTGATTAGTCTCTCTGTGGGGGGGGATAATAAACACGGTCAGATGAAATGTGCCCACCACACACGCACATTAGACACGCACAACTCCCTCTGAAGGATCTATTTGGAGTTGGTTGACACTCTGTTTTGCAATGCTGCGTTTAACCGGGTTAAGGGTGTTAACACCCTTAAATGTGTGTGTTTCGAGTTGTAAAGCAGGGTAGTTTCGCGGCCACCAGTCGCCAGCCTGTCCTATTATTTGGAGTGTTCATGCTACATACGGGGGTTGTGCAAAGTCACACTCCAGTGTGTAGTGAAGCGGTGAGTGGTTTAAATGTCATCTGTCATGGGTGTATGCATTCCTAACGGTCAGGTCCAATTAACTGCCTGGCAGAGTCCTGCTGTTTAGTCCAGCCTCTTCTCCTCCTTCCGCACCCTCCCTCTCTCCACCATCCCTCCCCTCCCTCTGGCATGCCCTAAGTTCTCCACTCGCGTCTCCCTCTCGCTCTCACACAATTTCTATTTCTCGCTCTCTCCCTCCCTCTCTCTCATGATTAGGGTAGTGGGACTCCCTCCCTCCTTCGGAGGACAGCACCTGCAGTATAAACATGCAGCCGTTGGCAGTCACCACGCACCACTACCAGCATGGGGGCAGAAAAACAAACACAGCATTAGCATAACATAGCTTATTAACATGTCCTAATGATAGCAGCTCAGTTAACCACCGTGCACTGTCAAATAGACATGGTGCTATGGACAACTGCTTTGTTAATGAATGTAATTAAAAGTAGAGAGTACAGAATTAAGATGTTTTTAAGGTGAGTTGCATCAGTGCATTTAAGGCGAAATAAGGGCGTCAGGTAGCCTAGCGGTTGAGAGCATTGGGCCAGTAACCGACAAGTCGGCGGTTCGACTCTCCGGACTGACTAGGTGAAAAATCTGTCGATGTGCACTTGAGCAAAGCACTTGCGTCTGCTAAATGACTAAAATGTAAGATGAGATGACACTTCAAAGAATATGTAGATAGTAGAGCCACGAGTCAAATCAAATGTTATTTGTCACATGCGTCGTAAACAGCAGGTGTAGACTAACAGTGAAATGCTTACTTACGGGCCCTTCCCAACAATGCAAAGAGAAAAAGGGAAATAATTAAAAAATAATAACACAATAAATAAATACACAATGTGTTTCGAAGACTTGGCTATTTACACAGGGTACCAGTACCGAGCTATCTGCCAGCTATCTAAACTTGTAGTAAGCATYGTCGACCGGGATTGGGCCCATTGATCATCAGTTATCATATTAAAAACGGCAAACATTTGCCTCCAACACATGGCCAATTGAATAAAATTGCATGAACTTAGTTAATTGCAAAATGTTCTCTCCACCCGTGGCAAAATGTGTAGAATTGCAGCAAACTTGCTTTTAAACGGCAACACTTTCTCTACGCCCCATGGCAAAATGTGTAGAATTGCAGAACATTTATTTTTAAATGTACATTTTTCTTCTTCGCTGTCACYAGGGGAGCTGCTAAAATGTTTAGCTCGCAAGGTGGGGTTGGGGGGATATCGATGTGGGTACGCAGACCCACCAGCCGCTGCGGCCCCTCATGATGAGTTCTGTTTTTTTGTGTCCCCCACCCCCATCAAAGTTGCCCATCCCTGGGATAGATAATAAACAGTAGCAGCAGTGGCAGTGATGAGTCAAGTGTGAAAAAGAGTGCAAAAAGGGTCAATTCAGATTGTTAAATAGTTAACCAATCGCTACAGGGACTAACTATTTAGCTGTCTTATGGCTTGGGGCTAGTTGGAGGTAGTTGCTCCATATTTAATGTGACTGCCATTTGGTACAGTACACGTGTGTGGTTTGCAAAATTGTCTAACGTATTGAATAATTCTACACCCGTCTGTCCTCCGTACTCAAAACATTTTTCTTTTGACTTGTATGACTTTTATGAAGTCTACCCAGCTATAAAAGAAAATGTGCCTCCAACAAACACATGACTCACAGAAGCTCTCAAATATTGCCAACGATTATAAATGTGCTGTCGTAAAAAGTGCCGAAACATTTGTTCTAAAAATATGACTAGCAACTTACAGTACATCCAAGGTTACCTTCGCTGCCGCATCACAGAGAGAGAGCCTGAAGTGCTACAGACAACGTTATGTGTTGATCGCACTGAAATCATGTGTTGTTTTATTTATAGATAGTGTTAGCAGCCGAGTATCATAGAGGCAATGACACTGAAAGGAACATGTAAACCAAGCAACAACAGACATCCCGATGCACAGTGTGATTTGATACGCGTTCATTGAGATGTCGTCATGACTCTCTCTGGGAACCTGTGTGCGTTGCATATCGGTGATATTATTGGATCATTACCGGGCTCATTAATGTGTGTTTTGTGTGTGTTTTTTGAGCGTGCGCGCGTGATTGTGTGTGTGTTTCCTGTGTCTTTATATGGATAGATGGATTAACAGCTTTGCCAAATGGCCCGCAGAGAATAAGGAAATCAAAAATGGTTGTCGTTGATGAGTCATCTCGATGGAGCCCTTTTCACTTTTATCCCACAATGTCTCAATCAAGCATGAGCCCTTATCTGCTCCCTCTTTTGTTGGCAGCCGTACAACAAGGGCCTATCGTTTAAATATTCATTGTGCTGTTAAATTATTTATCACATGTATCGGCTTATCTTATTTTTAAAAACTCTCCTGAGCATGATTGGAAAATGTGAAGCTGCACTATGGGTGAATCATGCAAATGTGTTTTAGATGAAACAGCCTCAGGGTTTCATGTGCTAGCTACCAATCTTGGTATTAGGCTAGACAGCTAGCTAGCATCAGAGGAGGATGTTGAGAAACCAGAAATGTTTTTTWAAAATGTTTTACAACTTAAAAGTACATTTAAGAACTTTCTATGATACAAGTTTCCTTGACGCTCGTCTCTTTT
Source organism: Salvelinus sp. IW2-2015 (assembly GCF_002910315.2). Classification (NCBI taxonomy): domain Eukaryota; kingdom Metazoa; phylum Chordata; class Actinopteri; order Salmoniformes; family Salmonidae; genus Salvelinus; species Salvelinus sp. IW2-2015. The sequence continues at coordinate 33,848,716 of NC_036848.1, read as the reverse complement.
CTTCCCCTTTTCCCATTAAAGACTCATAATAATATTATCTAATAATATTATTATATATCCCTAGTCTAAGTCTTGAACGGAGAACTAATCAAATAGTTATCATAGCTACTAAAGTGCTAATGCTAACTGGTATTTATGGAGAATTGTCAATACAGTATTTCCATTTGCAACACAAACACTCATTATCCATAATGCTTGCTTTATATTTATGTATTCCTTCTGAACGAGAAGGAATGGGCTTGTTTTGAAAGGCTAAAGATATTTCCCCCAAGTTCACAACACTACTGAAGTGCTCATGCTAACTGGTATTTATGGTTTGCAGGACTAAGAGTTGACCTTTACCTCTTGTTTGCAAAAGGACAGCCATAGTATGGCAACTGGTTCCTAACTGCACAGATCCTATTCTTTGAAAAGGTGAGTGCCTAATACTCAAGATAGCAAAACAGTTGCAAAAATAAAAAGACTCTTTATCGAAAATAGCCAAATAGTAAACATGAATGTTTTTAGTTTAACCCAGCTTCGTTGAGTGTTGATACCTCTCTGAGTAATGGGAGTCAGTGAGAGTCCTGTCGTGTGCAGTGAATGAAGCCATGGTGTGTATTGGCGTAGTCAGCTGTTTTCTGGGGGGATTGATGCTGTGTATAGTCCATATCAGACAGCATGCTTTACTGCGCTACTCACACTCTCACATGGTCTGCTAGAGGGCTCGGCATGGGTAACCTATGAGTATTTGTCTCTCACTTCAACACAAAACGGAAACAGGGTTCATGACCTTACACAAACACATAACTCGGATCATACTAAATTAGTTTTCTTCTTACTAATAGCACACTGAAGGTATTTACTGCATTTGTAGATTTACAACATGGTCTCAGCACACTTGGCTCTGACTTTGTGATGATTAAAGACTGCTCCGATTCATTTGTATTCAAGTGGATTAATATGATTATCCTGAAAAACAAGCCACATGTTTTATTCAAGACCTGGATTAAATGTGGGTTTTATCATCCGTTCAATATTTGCGGTGGGTTTTGAAAAATTGTCAAATCAGTGTGGCAGATGTGCTTCCATCCCTCATGTTATCTCCCCACTGCACTCCAGAAGATCAAAGGGTGAGATATAGTCGGCTACGAAGATCAGATTAAGAGATGACAACAGTTACGTTGTTAGTATCTTTTTTTTTTTTTGCCTCGATTTGTTGCGTTTTTGTTAGTCAGTCCCTGTAACATCATGTATGAACCAAAGGTAGCCACTCCGCCACATGCATTTTTATTTTACAGTGAATTCAGAAAGTATGCATACCCTTTGACATATTCCACATATTGTTGTGTTACAGCCTGAATTCAAAATGGATGACATAGAATTTTCTTCTCACGCATCTACAAACAATACCCCATAATGACAAAGTGAAAGCATTGTTTGTTTTATATTTTTGGAAATGTGTTGAAAATGAAATGTAGAAATATATAATTTACATAAATATTCACACCCCTGAGTCAATACATTGTAGAATCAACTATGTCATCGATTTACAGTTGTGAGTCTTTCTGGGTACGTTTCTAAGAAATCCAACCCTGATTCAGATGACCATCCTACCCATGCTAGATTACGGAGACATAATTTCTAGATCGGCAGGTAAGGTTGCTCTCAGATTTGCACCAATGCTCCTTATAGGACACATCACTGCACTCTATACTCCTCTGTAAACTGGTAATCTCTGTATACCCGTTGCAAGACCCACTGGTTGATGCTTATTTATAAAACCCTCTTAGGCCTCACTTATTTTCCTGGCACCAGACTCCCAGATCCCTCCCCTCCTCCCTGTAGGCTGTCTCATCGTTGTTGGTAATCAAGCCTACTACTGTTGTGTCGTCTGCAAACTTGATGATTGAGTTGGCGGCGTGCTTGGCCACACAGTCATGGTTGAACAGGGAGTACAGGAGGGGGCTGAGCACGCACCCTTGTGGGGGGCCCCAGTGTTGAGGATCAGCGAAGAGGTGTTGTTTCCTACCTTCACCACCTGGGGGCGACCCGTCAGGAAGTCAATGACCCAGTTGGGCCTTGAGCTTGATGATGAGCTTGAATGGTACTATGGTGTTGAATGCTGAGCTATAGTCAATGAACAGCATTCTTACATAGCTATTTCTCTTGTTCAGATGGGACAGGGCAGTGTGCAGTGTGGTGGCGATTGCATCGTCTGTGGATCTATTAGGGCGGTAAGAAAATTGAAGTGGGTCTAGGGTGGCAGGTAAGGTGGAGGTGATTTAATCCTTGACTAGTCTCTCAAAGCACTTCATGATGACAGAGGTGAGTGCTACAGGGCGATAGTCATTTAGTTCAATTAAGTTTGCTTTCTTAGGTACAGGGACAATGCTGGCCATCTTGAAGCATGCGGGAACAACAGACTGGGATAGGGAGAGATTGAATATATCTGTAAACACACCAGCCAGCTGGTCTGCACATACTTTGAGGACGCGGCTAGGGATACCATCTGGGCCGGCAGCCTTGTGAGGCTTTATTTTTATGTTTTTATTTAAACGTCTTACTCACGTCGGCCACGGAGAAGGAGAGCCCACAGTCCTTGATAGCGGGCCTTGTCGGTGGCACTGTATTTGTCTCACCCTGATCTGTTTCACCTGTCCTTGTGCTTGTCTCCACCCCCTCCAGGTGTTGCCCATCTTCCCCACTTATCCTCTGGGTATTTATACCTGTGTTTTCTGTCTGTTTGGGCCAGTTCGTCTTGTTTGTCAAGCTTACGTGTGTCCTGTCAGCGCCTGTCTTTTCCCAGCCTCTCTTTTTCTTTTTTGACCCTTCCCTGTCCTGACCCTGTACCCGTCCGCCTGACCACTCTGCCTGTCCCTGACCCTGAGCCTGCCTGCCGTCCTATACCTTTGCTCCACCTCTGGATTACTGAACTCTGCTTGTCCCTGACCCTGAGCCTGCCTGCAGTCCTGTACCTTTGCTCCTACTCTGGATTATTGACTCCTGCCTGCCTTGACCTGTCGTTTGCCTGCCCCTGTTACAATAAACATTGTTACGTCACACAGTCTGCATCTGGGTCTTACCTTGGTTCCTGATAGTACGAACTGGCCATGACTGACGCAGCAGACTTAGACCAGCCCCGCAATGCCATCTCCTCCCAAGGAGCCACCATTGGTAGGCACAAGGAGTTGCTTCGCGGTCTGATGGAAGGGTTCCAGGCCGTGGCCGAACATTATGACCTAGCCTTGGACGCATTGCGGGAGCAATTCTGTGGGTTGCCTACTAGGCAGCCTACCACGACGGTAACCTCCCAGCCCCTCTGTAACCCGGCTGGTAGCAGCGCCGTCACGCTGGTTTCCCGGGAACCCCACTTACCTCCCCGAGAGCGCTACAATGGAAATTCCAGAACCTGCCCGGACCTTTCTCTCCCAGTGCTCCCTCATTTTTGAGCTGCAGTATTCTTTGTTCCCCTCGGACCACTCGAAGATAGCGTACATTATTTTGCTGAAYTCCTGGAGGGCCCTCGCCTGTGCCATGGCGGTGCGGGAGCAACAATCCACCGTCTGCTTCAGTCTGGAGGTATTCGTGGCGGAGGTTTGAGGCTCCGGTGTCCGGGAGAGAAGCTGCCCGGGAGTTGCTTCAGCAGGACAACCTCAGTGTGGCAGACTATGCAGTGGAATTCCGCACGATAGCAGCGGAGGGTACCTGGAACCCGGAAGCGCTGTTTGACACATTCCTGCACGGATTATCGGAGGAGGTAAASGATGAGCTGGCAGCCCGAGAACAACCGACGGATCTCAACTCACTCATCACTTTAACCATCCAGATCGATGGTCGGCTACTGGAACGTAGGAGGGAGAAGAGGTTCGATTGCGGTCCCAATCGCTCACTCAGGGATCCCACCTTGCAGCTGATGAACTCCSGAAGTCCCTGGCATCTACGTTCCCGAGAGGATCAGAGCTTACCCGAGTCCTTCCAAGAGCCTCCGGACACTGCCGATTCAACTCTTCCCGAGCTGATGCAGCTCGGCAGGGCTAGGCTGTCTCCAGGCGAATGCGTACGCAGACTTGAGACCCAGAGTTTTCTGTATTGTGGTACTGCCGGGCATTTTGCGTCTACCTGTCCCTTCAAGAGACCTAGCTCATTTGTTGGAGTGAGTACACTGGTGGGTCTTAAAGATAATTGTTATTCTCCCCTTACTTGATACCTCTCCATGCCACCTTGCTGTGGGGCGACCAGTCCAAATCTCTCCAGGTACTCATCGACTCTGGGGCCAATGTGAGTCTCATGGACGTTACCCTGGCGTCCGAGCTGGGAATCCCCACTCAACCCCTCTCCATTCCCATGGGTGTTAGAGAGCTGGACGGGTGCTCTATAGACAGGGTCACCCACCAGACCACCCCCGTCAACCTACGAGAGTCGGGGAACCACAGCAAGATGATCCAATTCCTGCTGGTTGAGTCTCCACAGGTTCCCGTGGTATTGGAGTTCTCTTGTCTCCAGCGACACAATCCCTCCATTGACTGGGCTACTGGTGCCATTGTGGGTAGGAGCACGTCCTGCAACACTCATTGCCAGAACTCAGCTCTGCCTGCCCCGGGACATCTTCCTGGGGGCTTGGAAATTCCCTGGACCTCTCCGCCAGCTCCCCAGAGTACCAGAACCTCCGGGAGGGCTTCAGTAAGGCCCGGGCCACTTCGCTTCCGCAGCACCGACCGGTATCCAAGGAGGTCAAGCCTGAGGCGCTGGCACGCCGCTATAGTACTGCGGCTACACCCCCAGAAGCCGAGACCTTTCCCCCCCGCTCCAAGATCATTAGCCCCTCTGCTGTTCGTCCTCTGTTGCCCCGTCCCCTCCATATTTTTCCTACCTTTTCTGTGTCTAGAGTCAAAACTATTTCTGACTGCCCCTTGTCTTCTGTTTTTAGGCCCATCCCTCCCTCCCGTGTCATCGATGGCCAGCCAGCTTACACGGTGAGACGCCTCCTGAGGGTTCAACCACGGAGCAGGGCTTTCCAGTACCTGGTTGACTGGGAGGGTTATGGCCCGGAGGAGAGGTGCTGGGTTCCCGCTAAAGACATCTTGGACCTGGCCCTCATCGCCAACTTTCACCGCTGTCACCCCAGTCAACCAGGTATCCGCCCAGGTGGAACACCAGGTGGCGTCTCTAGAAGGGGGGTGGGGGTGGGGTGGGGTGTACTGTCACGCCCTGATCTGTTTCACCTGTGCTTGTCTCCACTCCCTCTAGGTGTCGACCATCTTCCCCACTTATCCTCTGGGTATTTATACCTGTGTTTTCTGTCTGTCTGTGCCAGTTCATCTTGTTTGTCAAGCTTACCAGTGTTTATCCTGTCAGCTCCTGTCTTTTCCCAGCCTCTCTTTTTCTCGTCCTCCTGGTTTTTGACCCTTGCCTGTCCAGACCCTGTACCCGCCCGCCTGACCACTCTCCCTGACCCTGCCTGCCATCCTTTACCTTTGCATCACCTCTGGATTACTGAACTCTGCCTGTCCCTGAGCTTGCCTGCCATCCTGTACCTTTGTTCCTACTCTGGATTATCAACCCCTGCCTGCCTTGACCTGTTGTTTTCTTGCCCCTGTTGTTACAATAAACATTGTTACTTCACACAGTCTGCGTCTGGGTCTTACCTTGGTTCCTGATAGAATTATCCTCAAAGCGAGCGAAGAAGGTGTTCAACCTGTCTGGAAGCAAGACGTCTGTGTCCGCGACATGGCTGGTTTTTCTTTTATAGTCTATGATTGTCTGTTGACCCTGCCACATACGTCTTGTTTAACTGGGACTCAAATTTGTCTCTATACTGACGTTTAGCCTGTTTGATTGCTATGCCGAGAGGATAACTACACTGTTTGTATTTTTCCATATTCCCAGTCTTTTTTGCCCTGGTTAAATGCAGTGGTTTGCGCTTTCAGTTTTGCGCATATGCTCCCATCTATTCACGGTTTTTGGTTGGGGTAGGTTTTAATAGTCACAGTGGGTACAACTTCTCATACGCACTTCCGGATAAACTCATTCACTGTATCGGTATATGTGTTGATATTATTTTCTGAAGCTACTCTGAACATATCCCAGTCCGCGTGATCAAAACAATCTTGAAGTGTGGATTCCGATTGGTCAGACCAGCGTTGAAAAGTCCTCACCACGGGTGCTTCCTGTTTGAGTTTCAGCCCATAGGAGGGGAAGAGCAACATGGAATCGTGGTCCGATTTGCCGAATGYATGGCGGGGGAGGTCCTTATATGCATTCTGGAAGGTAGTATAACAATGGTCGAGAGTTTTAGCAGCGCGAGTACAACAATCAATATGTTTATAGAATTTCGGGAGCCTTTTTCTCATTTGCTTTGTTAAAATCCCCAGCTACAATAAATTCAGCCTCAGGATACACAATACATGATACAGGATACATTATACAGCCACCACTATGCTTGAAAATATGGAGAGTGGTACTCAGTAATGTGTTGTATTGGATAACCAAACATAACACTTTGTATTCAGGACAGAAAGTACATTTCTTTGCCACATTTTTTGCAGTATTACTTTAGTGCCTTGTTGCAAACATTCTGCACAGTCTTCCTTTTCACACTGTCAATTAGATTAATATTGTAGAATAACTACAATGTTGTTGATCAACCTCAGTTTTTTCCTATCACAGCCATTAAACTCGAACTGTTTTAAAGGCTCTAACTGTTTTAAAGCGATTTCCTTCCTCTTCGGCAACTGAGTTAGGAAAGACGGCTGTATCTTTGTAGTGACTGGGTGTATTGATACACCATCCAAAGTGTAATTAATAACTTAAATTTGCTCAAACGGATATTGAATGTCTTTATTTTTATATTTACCCATCTACCAATAGGGGCCCTTCTTTGCGAGCCATTGGAAATCATCCCCGGTCATTGTGGTTGAGTCTGTGTTTGACATTATGGGGTATTGTGTGTAGGCCAGTGACAAACAAATTTAAATTGAATCCATTTTAAATGCAGGCTGTAACACAACACATTTGGAAAAAGTCAAGGGGTGTGAATGTGCAGCAGATTTTTTTGATTCATTATTACATATTTCCTAGACCGACTAACAGCACTCTGAGGAAAACAACTCAAAACACAAACATTCCATTAAAATTCCTCCAGAAAGCTACATAAGCTTGGAGGCTTAACTTTCCTTCCAGTTATTACGAGGTGCCATAGCCTGCAGTCCATGCTCCAGATTGTAGGTACAGCATGGCGATACAGAGAGTGTATGGGGGAACAGGGTTAGCTGTGATATGGGCATTGCTCTGTGGACCTCATTAGTCTCTCACACTTAACCGTCTGCTTATGTGGAGTGGCCATTAGAGCTGTGTCAGAGCCAGGGGAAGAGATGAGCATCCTCTTGTGTTATCTGTGCAAACAGAGCAGCACTCGCCACTCACTTGGCAGCTAGGAGCGGCTGATTGGGAAATGTCAGGGGGGATTACTGGGGGCGAATGAGCTACTGAGAGCCCGTTGCCTCAGCATGGTCTTGCATAACAAAAAACGTGAGTCTGTGTGTGTGTGTGTGTGTGTGTCGTCTAAGTGCGACTCGTCTCGCACACTGCCATCCAATTGCCTCATAACTGGAGGAGAAAGGCATTACAGCTCAACTCTCAGTAATATCCTCCTTCCTTCCAAGAGAGGCTGGTGCTGTGGGGATGATTTGTCTGGGGATGTGTGAGGTGGAGCACTCCCCCTCCACGCATGCTGCAGGAGGATGTGTGTGTTTGTGTGTGTGTGTGTGTGTGCGTGTGGAGGATAGAAGTTTGTGTGTGTGTGTGTATGTCTCAGTGTATTGTTGTGCATGTCAGTGTGTGTGTGTGTCATAGGTGTGTGTGTAAGGGAAGGGTGGGTGGGTGTTTGTGACATGCCCACCGTGTCATGAAATATGTGGCGACTGATTCCCGGCAGGCAGCTCCCGTGTTGTCGCGGAGACCTTGAGGGAGGCAGACACAGGAAGGTGTGAGGATGAGGATGGGGATGGGTGGGGAGTAGAGATGAGGCAGTATCACTGTGAACCAACAGTCAGCCCAGCTACCAAAGTTAAGAAGAACAACTCATCAGAAATATAATCTCAGCTCCTGACTATAGAAAGGTATTGGTTAGCATGCAGGTAGAGTAATATTCCTGAGCCCAGCCATATTACCATGCAGGAGGTGTTTGTGTTCTTCTGACACATTGTTACTGTTATCATGCGGCTTGTGGTTAGCAAAGAGACCAGAGAAACAGAAGATAGTTTTTTATGAATACCATTAAGTGCAAGAGGCGTAATTGTCACTCTGGCAATTGATGACATTCCAAGCCTTGACGACATGATTCAGATTTACAGAAGGGTGATCTCAGGCCATTACATTTTACCAATAAAGAACTACAGAAATACAGTGATAAACTGTCCTTGGGTGATGTGGTTTGCCATTGTGTTAATAAAAACATATTTTATATTGTTAGGTTGGGGTCTCCAAGGGTTAAGATTGCATGGCAATTTGTAATTTCCAAATTGTATTGCAATTTATAATATAGCTTGTGAAAACAGTACACAATGACGCTAGAAGATTCACATTAATATTCCTATCTCTTGTCATATTATTCTTTGTCAATAAAATGTCACAACAGGTTACAAAGATGTCCTTAGTTAACACCATTCACCTTGTAGGACAAAACACTCTGTCCTCTCACGCTAAATCTCCCAGTGGCAAGTCAATGTGCAGGGGTACAAGGTGTTAGAGGTAGATACAGTGCATTTGGAAACTATTCAGACCACTTCCCTTTTTCCACATTGTGTTACGTTACAGCCTTATTCTAAAATGGACACAATAACTACACCTCTACACCTCTACACACAATAACCCATAATGAAAAAGCGAAAACAGGTTTGTAGAATCTAAAAAAGCATTCAGATGCTTTGCTATGAGACTCGAAATTGAGCTCAGGTGCATCCTGTTTCCATTTTTACAACTTGATTGGAGTCCACCTGTGGTAAATTCAATTAATTGGACATGATTTGGAAAGGCACACACCTGTCTATATGAGGTCCCACAGTTGACAGTGCATGTCAGAGCAAAAACCAAGCCATCAGGTCAAAGGAATTGTCCATAGAGCTCAGAGACAGGATTGTATCGAGGCACAGATCTGGGGAGGGGGACCAAACATTTCTGCAGCATTGAAGGTCCCCAAGAACACAGCGGCCTCCATCATTCTTAAATGGAAGAAGTTTGGAACTACCAAGACTCTTCCTAGTGCTGACTGCCCAGCCAAACTGAGCAATCTGTGGAGAAGGGCCTTGGTCAGGGAGGTGAGCAAGAACCCGATGGTCACTCTGACAGAGCTCCAGAGTTCCTCTGTGGAGATGGGAGAACTTTCCAGAAGGACAACCATCTCTGCAGCACTCCACCAATCAGGCCTTTATGGTAGAGTGGCCAGACGGAAGCCACTCCTCAGTAAAAAGGCACATGACAGCCCGCTTGGAGTTTGACAAAGGCACCTAAAGGACGCTCAGACCATGAGAAACAAGATTATCTGGTCTGATGAAACCAAGATTGAACTCTTTGGCCTGAATGCCAAGCATCAAGTCTGGAGGAAACCTGGCACCATCCCTACGGTGAAGCATGGTGGTGGCAGCATCATGCTGTGGGGATGTTTTTCAGCTGCAGGGACTGGGAGACTAGTCAGGATCAAGGGAAAGATGAACGGAGCAAAGTACAGAGAGCTCCACGATGAAGTCCTGCTCCAGAGCACTCAGGACCTAAGAATGGGGCGAAGGTTTACCTTCTAACAGGACAACAACCCTAAGCACATAGCCAAGACACTGCAGGGGTGGCTTTGGGACAAGTCTCTGAATGTCCTTGAGTGGCCCAGCCAGAGCCCGGACTTGAACACGATCGAACATCTCTGGAGGGAACTGAAAATAGTTGTGCAGCGACACTCCCCATCCAACCTGACAGAGCTTGAGAGGATCCGCAGAGAGGAATGGGAGAAACTCTCCAAATACAGGTGTCCCAAGCTTGTAGCGTCATACCCAAGAAGATTTGAGGCTGTAATCACTGCCAAAAACCTGTTTTTACTTTGTCATTATGGGGTATTGTGTGTAGATTGAGAAAAACATATTTTTAATCAATTTTAGAATAAGGCTGTAACGTACCAAACTCTGGAAAAAGTGAAGGAGTCTGAATAATTTCCAAATGCACTGTATGTACATGAAGGCAGTGGAAAGTCACTAGGCATCAGGATAGATAATAATAAGGTATTTGAGGTAGATATGTACAGGAAGGCAGTGTAAAGTGACTAGGCATCAGGATAGATAATAATAATAAGGTACTTGAGGTAGATATGTACAGGAAGGCAGTGTAAAGTGACCAGGAATCAGGATAGATAATAATATTAAGGTATTTGAGGTAGATATGTACATGAAGGCAGTGTAAAGTGACTAGGAATCAGGATAGATAATAATAATAAGGTATTTGAGGTAGATATGTACATGAAGTCAGTGTAAAGTGACTAGGCATCAGGATAGATAATAGTAAATGTAAAATAAGAACAGAGTAGCAGCAGCATATGATGAGTGTAAAAGTGTTTTTGTGAGTTTGTGTTTAATCGATATGTGTACTTGAGTTGTGTGTGTGTGTACGTATGTAGTGAATGTGTGTTGAGTTTGTGTGTGTGTCAGTGTACTAGTGTTTATATATAGTCTTGGGAGTGTGCATAGAGTCAGTGCAAGATGGGGTCAGTGCAGATCATCAGGGTAACCATTTAAGTATTTAACAGCCTTATGGCTAGTTAACACTTATGGCTTGGGGATAGAAGCTGTTTTGGAACCTGTTGGTCCGAGAGCCAATGCTCCGGTACTGTTTTCCGGGCGGTAGCAGAGTGAACAGTCTATGACTTGGGTGGCTGGAATCTATGTCAATTTTCCGGGCCTTCTGACACCACCTGATATGAAGGTCCTTGATGGCAGGGAGCTCGGCCCCAGTGATGTATTGGGCTGTCCGCACCACCCTCTGTAGCGCTTTGCGGTCGGGGGCGGTGCATTTGCCATACTAAGCGGTGATGCAGCCAGTCGAGAGGCTCTCGATGGTGCAGCTGTACAACCTTTTGAGGATCTGAGGGCCCATACCTAATCTTTTCAGCTTCCTGTGGGGGAAGAGGTGCTGTCGTGCCCTCTTTATGAATGTGCTGGTGTGTGTGGACCATGTTAAGTCCTTAGTYATGTGGGCGCCAAGGAACTAGACCCACTCCACTACAGCCCCGCTCTCCCTTCTTTCTCCTGTAGTCCACGATCAGGTCCTTGGTCTTACTGACATTAAGGCAGAGGTTGTTGTCCTGGCACCACACTGCCAAGTCTCTGACCTCCTCCTGTAGGCTGTCTCATCGCCGTCGGTGATCAGGCCTAACGCCGTCATGTCGTCAGCAAACTTGATGATGGTGTTGGAGTTGTACGTGGCCATGCAGTCGTGGGTGAACAGGGATTACAGGAGGGGACTAAGCACACACCCCTGAGGGGCCCCCGTGTTGAGGGTCAGCGTGGTGGAGGTATTGTTGCCTACCCTCACCACCTGGGGCCGGCCCGTCAGGAAGTCCAGAATCCAGTTGCAGAGGGAGTTGTTCAGTCRCAGGGTCTCCAGCTTGCTGATGAGCTTGTAGGGGACTATGTTGTTGAATGCTGAGCTGTAGTCTATGTTCAGCATTCTCACATTTCCCCTATTGTGCAGGTGGGAGATGGCGTATGAAGTGCAGTTGAGATTGCGTCCTCTGTATATCTGTTGGTACGGTATACGAATTGGAGTGGGTCTAGGATGTCTGGGATGATGATGTTGATGTATGTCATGACCAGCCTATCAAAGCACCTCATAATTACAGATCTGAGTGCTACAGGGTGATAGTCACTAAGGCAGGTTACCGTAAATTTCTTGGGAACAGGGACAATGGTGGTCAGTTTGAAATATGTTGGGATTACAGACTGGGACAACCTTCCCTGTCTTTCATTGAGACCTTCAAGATCTCCCGTGGAGTGTCTGCGTCCACCACAGCTTTTTGATGTTTGCTTTATTTGCCTTATGCCCATTTAATCTGCCATTCAGTTGCTTTTAACATGCACATTTTGTTTGTGATATGAGTCAAATCAACGGAACGTTTCTGAAGTTGTGATAACTCACCTAGTTAATTACCAATATTTTCGAGGTGAACCAGCTGTGATCAGAGACCACATGAATTGAGTTTATTTAATTAAATGAAAATGACCTGGGAGATTTCACAGTGCCAAGTAGGAGTATGTATAATCAAGCTATTTGGCAAAGCAATTACAGTATCTCTGCCAGTGTTTCCATTAATGTTGTCATTACACCATATCATGCAGAAATGATTTGTCAACAAGATTGTGCCACAGTCAGTCATATCCTGGGTTAGCAGGACACTTCTCTGTGTAAAAGTAAGTGGGTAGTTTGTCTACTTTCCCTCTGTATATAAGTGGGTGTTTTTGCTGCTTGTCTTTTCCAACTACGGTACATCAGATAGAGTTTAGAGTTTTAGGTCTGAGGGAGTGGAATAAAACACATGCCCTATGGCAAGGGTGCCCGACTCCATGCCTCAAGGACCATAGTCCTGCAGTTGCTTATTCCTCTCTGGCACTTTTTTGGTCAATTAACAGCTCTAATTAGTCAGAAAGTCAGTCGCTGATTTAAATGGCAAATATGAAAAATACCCTTTAGCACCTAAAGATGTTGTGCCTATGGTATTAGTATGAACAGCAGTGCGGTATTAGAATGCAGATTATAGCGCTGGCAGAGATCAATAGCTAACATGTGGCCTGGAAAAATGTCTGTATTCCATTGGAGGGGAGCTCTATTCAGTATCCATTTGTGTTCCCATTGATGTGTCATTGATGTGTGCCTCGTGTGTGTGTGTGTGTGTGTGTGTGTGTGTGTGTGTGTGTGTGTGTGTGTGTGTGTGTGCGTGTGCCGTGTGTGTTTCTTCCAGGTTTCCCCCGGTGAGTGAGATGGCTAAGGTGGGGAAGGTGGTCGGGGTCATCCTGGCTGCTGCTATCAATCAAACAATAATTTACTCTATAGTGGAGGGCAATGAGGGAGGTGAGTAGCATACTGTAACCTACACTATACCTTTGACCTAGTTCCAGAGGCCATGTTATCATTTTCTATACAGCAGTGATAATACCACTCATTTATTCTGACACACTATAAACAACATGAAGTAGTGATGAGGTCACTCACAGAGCCATGCATGGAGCTCTATACAGCTCTATATGGCTCTATACAGCTCGATATGATTCTATATAGCTCTGTGACTATACAGCTCTATGTGGCTCTATACAGCTCTATGTGGCTCTATACAGCTCTATATGGCTCTATGCAGCTCTATATGGCTCTATAGAGCTCTATATGGCTCTATACAGCTCTATATGGCTCTTTACAGCTCTATATGGCTCTATACAGCTCTATGTAGCTCTATATTAGAGGTTGACCGATTAATCAGAATGGCCGATTAATTAGGGCCGATTTCAAGTTTTCATAACAATCGGAAATCGGTATTTTTGGGCGCCGATTTTATTTATTTTTATTTTTAAATATTTTTTTTACACCTTTTTTAAATCTTTATTTAACTAGGCAAGTCAGTTACGAACACATTCTTATTTTCAATGACGGCCTAGGAACGTTCTGCCTCTGACAGATTTTTAACCTTGTCAGCTAGTCCAATGCTCTAACACCTGATTACATTGCACTCCACGAGGAGCCTGCCTGTTACGCGAATGCAGTAAGCTAAGGTAAGTTGCTAGCTAGCATTAAACTTATCTTATAAAAAACAATCAATCAATGACTGTCATTGCTCCAATGTGTACTTAACCATAAACATCAATGCCTTTCTTAAAATCAATACACAAGTATATATTTTTAAACCTGCATATTTAGCTAAAAGAAATCCAGGTTAGCAGGCAATATTAACCGGGTGAAATTGTGTCATTTCTCTTGCGTTCATTGCACGCAGAGTCAGGGTATATGCAACAGTTTGGGCCGCCTGGCTCTTTGCGAACTAATTTGCCAGAATTTTAAGTAATTATGACATAACATTGAAGGTTGTGCAATGTAACAGGAATATTTAGACTCATGGATGCCACCCGTTAGATAAAATACGGAACTGAATAAACGTTTTGTTTTCGAGGTGATAGTTTCCGGATTAGTCAAAGGTATATGGTTTAGAGAGAAATAGTCGAGGCGTTATAATTCCTGTAATAACTTGCGGCTGAACTTGAAAGGGGTTTCTTCGTTATTTTACGGTTCATGTCTTCCATAGAGAATGTCTCGATCTACTTCAAATAAGGTCTGTGTTTCGTGGAGGAGCAGACTGACAGGGGACCATGCAGACAAGCTCTGCTTTCTGCACTACAACCTAAAACTTAACTGGGAATATTGAAGACCCATGAAAGCTGGTGGTTCGTTTTAACATATGTTCTCATGTTATTTGAAACTAAATTGATTTTATTTATGTATTATATTAAGTTAAAATAAAAGTGTTCATTGTTCATTCAGTATTGTTGCAATTGTCATTATTACAAACATGTGTGTATAATATATATATATATAAATACATACATATATTTTTTTACATCGGCCGATTAATCGTTATCYGCTTTTTTTTGTCCTCCAATAATCGGTATCGGTATCGGCGTTGAAAAATCATAATCGGTCGACCTCTGCTCTATATGGCTCTATACAGCTCTTTACAGCTCTATGTGGCTCTATACAGCTCTATATGGCTCTATGCAGCTCTATATGGCTCTATACAGCTCTGTGGCTCTATACAGCTCTATATGGCTCTATGCAGCTCTATATGGCTCTATACAGCTCTATATGGCTCTTTATAGCTCTATGTGGCTCTACACAGCTCTATTTTTATTTATTTTTATTTGTATTTAATCTTTTATTTAACTATGCAAGTCAGTTAATAACATTCTTATTTACAATGACGGCCTAGGAACAGTGMCTCTAGTCAGTCACTTACTCTCTCATCATTTAGTTATGAACCCTCCGCACCTCAGAATGATTTCACCATTTGCCTTGAGCGAGCGGTAATGTAAAATATATGTTCAATGTAAGTTATACACAGTCATAGTCATGGTCTAAAGGACCTAAAAGAGTACCTTCTTGCCCCTAAGTCTACCAAAGTGTGTGTATGTTTGTGTGCACTAGTCAGTCTCCCCTGTTGCTGACAGTTTCTGCCATGTAAAAGTACCCTGAGGGATGATTAGACCCTACCGTCCTCCCACCATTCCTGACCGTGATTAAAACCGGGGCTCATGCTTTTCAGAGTGGGAAAATATGAAATTGCATCCCCATATTGAACCTTGCACTAAACTGTTTCTGATCCATGTATTCATTTGGAAACAAAGGGAATTGGTTTCACTTTTAACTCTCATTAGATTCAATGAAGACGCTCGGGAAGATAATGACAGTGTCCTTCATTGTTGTGGCTTTCAAAGTTTATGGCGTGCTGGGGGAATTCATTTTTAGGTCTGAAAAGTGAGTACTAGCTATGCATTTCAGTGTAAGTCATCAATTATGCCTTACACAAAAAACAATCAGTGACTCAGTGATTCTCCAGTGTAGTGGGATCTCTCTGGTGTCGGGCCTCAACACTTGACACCACACACAGTGGGATTTGGGGAGGTGAATGCCCTTGTCGTTCTACTTAGGGACCGATACATTATGATATGGTGCGAGCTCTGCTCTACTCTGTACATATGCGTGTCTCCCTCCTCTCCCCGGACTGATATGATATGGTGCTGACTCTAGCTCTACTCTGTTGATCTGAATGTATCTCCCAGGCGTATTTAGGCTCAACAACAGCACCGGGATGTTCTCTACGGCCAAGCAGCTGGACTACGAGACCAATGCCAGCTACATCCTCAAAGTGGAGGCTGACTCCATCGGAGTGGTTGGTTCCAATCTCAGAGCGCCCTCCAAGAGTAAGCCTGCCTGCCATTTAAACTGTCACTTGGGAAATTGCAACCTGTTTCCTATATAGTGCACTACTTTTGCCCAGGGCTAAAAGTCTTCTTCTTTTTGTATGTTGTATTGTCACATACACCGGATAGGTGCAGTGAAATGTGTTGTTTTACACAGTCAGACATAGTAGTAAAAGCCTTTTGTGTGGTAATTGCCTCAGAGAGGTTTAAAAACTGAAGGCAATAGTCAGCCAAATAGCTTCTTACGGCCTTAATTGGAGTAATTCAAATGTTTGTTTCTACCGTCTTTCTCTCTCTTGTAACATAAATGTGTCTGGCATTTGGCTATAAATTATTTCCCATCTTTGCTTTTTCCAAAAGACTAAAAGCACGCCTCGTCCTTTCACGTTATTTAGTTTTCTAATTAGTCAACATCATGCTGAGTTTCTGCGGAGGATACATTTTAATTAAGCAGTTACTGGTTCATGTGGCAGATTAAACAAGTCATTCATTTCTTGCCAATCTTATCATGTCTCCTCAATAAAACATTCACTCAATCTCCTCAATAAAACAATCACTCAACTCAATTTGATTCCAATAGCGCTGTTATCCACTTACATCTAGAATAAAGGAAACGCTTGTGGATATAGTCACTGCTGTATGTTATACACAGATAGATATTTTTTGCATTGCGCTTTGTAATAGATATTGCAGCTTTTTCTTTACTCAAACTCAATTGACTGAGAATTGTTGCATTTCCCCCTCTTGTAATGGTTTAACTAATATACCCTGGCCACTCACTATGTGTCATTCAAGCTGAGATGGGGCAGCAGCAAACATGATCGAGGACACCCAATGGCAATAGATTAATACCTCGTTCCACTGAAGCAGGCCTGGCAGCTAGAGTTGAGATGCGGTGGGAGTATCATCATGGGGGGGGGGGGGTATTGATGTTGTTTGATTCATTCCACTGGAGGAGGTGGAGTGTTAAATGGCTGCTTTCAAGCGGAGTGTGGATGGGTTCTCCCCATTGCGTTTGGCTATGAAGGTGGCCACCATCAACTGTATAATGAAGACACTTTGTTCAAGTGATTAGAGCCACATCACTGATTCAACAGGGGCGTGTGTGTGTGTGTGTGTGTGTGTGGCTTGTGTGCCTGCGTGCGTACATTTGCGCGCGTGCGTGCATGTGTCTGTGTGTGTTGCATTGCAGCAGCAGGTACTCTCTTGTTGTTGCCCGTTTACTGTTGTCACCCGCTGTAACATTGGACATCCTGGCTGGGATAAACGAGAAATGTGCCGACTCTACTGTCCCCTTGGTCGGTCCCAGAACGTTTTGTCAGATGATGTATGGCTTTTTATTTGGCAAGGTCCCTCGGCGCAGTTGTAACCCTTCAGGATGTGGCTTGGCTTTTTACTATGAGAAATGACAAACCGCAATGCAGTGTTGTACTATATTAGTCAAACGTCTAAATCAGTGTGTTGGCAGTGAATTGTAGACTCCTATTTTGTATATGATGCACATTTAGGCTGTTTAGACATGCCCTCTTGTTTTTAACAATTCTATTTAATCCAAATGAGATTCACCTTTTCTCTGGGGGTTCATTTTGAATTCTTTGTTTTTTTCTCCTCTGTTTGCAGCTAACACAGCGAGGGTGTTCATTGATGTTTGGGATGAGAATGATCACCCTCCTGTCTTTACCAAACCCTTGTACCTGGGAGGAGTGGCAGAGGACGCCAAAACATTCACTTCTGTACTACAAGTTCAGGTACATCCGAGCTCTTTTCAAACACAAAGGCTGAGTTTAGACAGGCAGCCCAATTCTGTTTTATTTTTCCAAAGCTTTTTCAGCACTGATCTGATTGGTCAAAAAGARCAATTAGTGAAAAAAAGAGCGGAATTGGGCTGCCTGTCTGAACGCAGCCTAAGTGTACCACTTCTAGATAGTGCAATTGGTGTCTTAAAAGAACAACCCATTATTTTCTAAAATGGAACTTTTCTAAAATGGAACTATCAAAACATCATCAAATATACGTGACGCGTTTCACGATCACTCCTCCTCACAATCAAACCAGCCAAAGGAACAGAAAGGTAATACACCCCAAAATGTGTCTGGTTGAGTGATTATCTGTGTTTGCATTTGAAATGCAGAGTTTTGTAGTTGTAATCCTGGGAGAACTGTTATTTTCCCTGCCGGTATCTTTGGCCCGTGTTGACAATGCATTACCAGCTGGAGGCTCTAACATCTGAGACTTTCCGACACCCCTGGCAATACTTAGAATGCTAAGGCCGTAGAGGCTCTCACGTACAAATGTCCACACACCTTTCAATCGCATGCCGCACCATCCTGTGTGAAAGGGAATTATTCCCTGTGTGTGCATCAGGGCGTGCATTCACATGTTCAACGTGTTGTTTTTGTGTTTATTTTTCGCACCTTTTGTAGCTAAAGCCACTGTGACACCTGTTGGGTGGGTGTGTGTGTGTGTGTGTGTGTGTGTGTGCGTGCGTGCGTGCGTGCGTGCGTGCACGCGCAGTGATGAGGGCAGACTATACAGCGCCCACACAAGGGCACCTTTCATTATAATCCTAATCACTACCCGCTGGATGGTCATTTGCATCTCATGCTC
This sequence comes from Salvelinus sp. IW2-2015, assembly GCF_002910315.2. Classification (NCBI taxonomy): domain Eukaryota; kingdom Metazoa; phylum Chordata; class Actinopteri; order Salmoniformes; family Salmonidae; genus Salvelinus; species Salvelinus sp. IW2-2015. The sequence continues at coordinate 33,830,135 of NC_036848.1, read as the reverse complement.
TGTTGCAGAATGATGAGCCGTAGACGTCTGCCTGACTGTCTGCCTGCCAATCTGTCCGTCTGTCTGTATCTGCCTCTACCATGTCTGTGTGCAACTGGTGTAGGCAGCAAGACTGTTAGTGCAGAGCACACAGTTGCAAACGGGTTTGCCAGGAGCCTCTAAAGAGAGATAATCCTTTCGACCAGGAGGTAATGGAATTACTGGGTCAAAGATTTACTGAGCTGAGACTCCCACTGGTTCCATCTCCTAGCGGTATCATTCAACTTCTCAGGTGTTTCACTCATCYTCCGGGTCAATATCTTCCTCCTTAGTATTCATACCTATTCCCTGTTGCTTAACTAATCGGAAATTCATAGCAGATCTGAATATAGATTTCTGTAAAAGCCGCTCAGTATCCCTAAGATTAGACTAATCTACTTTGAAATCCTTCTTTAAATAGTTTTTTAGGGAGAAAGAAGGAATCTAAAACCCTGTGGAGTGGTGTATAACCTGAAGAAGGGATAGGTGGACACACATGAAAAGATACTACAGTACTTACTACAGAGTTATATAGTAAACTGTAGTATACTGTAGAATGCTATACTACACACTGTAGTATCCCTCAATCATGTGTAGTACTTACTATAGAATGTTGTAGTGTACTGTACAATACTACAGTAAATACCACAGTACATTCTACAGTATTATCTACAAAAAAAACACTGTAGTAAATACTACAGTAACGTCTGCCATAACACTACAGTCCGCAAAAACACTACACTTTTTTAACTATTGTAAATATTACAGTATTTAATTTGCATATACTATGCCCATTCCCCTCCCGCATGTCGCAATTTGTGCCACCCATAAGTGAGAAACCTACATGCCAAGTATAAACCATATTGTGTTAAAGTTTATGGAAAAGAACAGAAGCTCTGAAAGGTTCCCTGAAAGAAAAAAAGCCTCCACTTCRKTGTCAAAGATAATAAAACAAAAACACTATAGTAAATACTACAGTAAATACTACAGTAATGTCTGCAAAAACACTTCAGTAAATACTACAGTATACTGTACTACAGTCCACAAAAACATCACAGGGAATATTATAGTATTTTTTCATGTGGGGAGAGAGCGAGAGACAGACGTGAGAAGTGGCAATGTAGAACTAAATAATGACTTGTCGTCTGAGCGACACATGAAGGACACATTGATCTGATAATTAGTATAAGTCGTTTTGGAGGAATGCATTTGTGTCTCTGTATATATAGGAGAACAAAGAGGAATCTCTGCAAAGAACAAATCCAATGTCACGAGGGTTTCACAGCAAATCAGCCTCAAATCTGATCCACAGTTTCAAACAGGTTGGGGTTTCTTTCAGAACACAGTCAAAGGCTCTCCTTTCTCCGCTTGCGCTGTCTCCGTGCCACATTTTCACTCTGCATTCATAGACTGATGTGTTCTTTCCTGGTCTGGTCTGGTATCACCAATAACTAACCCAGGTGGTGGAATCTGTTACCAAAGAACCTTTCGATAGTGTTAGCCTGTGGTGTACGATTGAGTTGAATGAATCTTGCAGAATATAGAAAATATCTCATTTGTATTAATGACTCCGGCGGGGCAGGGCACAGTGCTGTCACACTCAGTCCCAGTCGTAGAAAGGTATTATAAATCAATGTCACTGCAGAGCAATGTGGCAAATGGTGAAATCAGCTGGGCAGATTGACAGGAGTTTCTCTGTTAGAGAGTGGCTCGCAGCTCAAAGACTCCCCCTACAGCAAGAATTGAGAACTACAACTGCCCCAAAAAATCAATCAATTARGTCCCTTTCATTTTCGATGGATGAGTTGATCTGTATCTTGATGTTGTGTTGTTGTTGATGACGCTGCTGTCTTTGAACCTCTTGAATCCTTTGACTCCSTGTGTCTGTGTTTGTCTCAGGCCCTGGACAAGGACACAGGGAATTACAGCTCCATGCAATACAGGATTATTATCCCCCCCACCACCGACGGCAAGGACGGCTTTGTCATCGAGCCCTACACCGGCGTCATCAAGACTGCCATTATGTACAGGAACATGCGACGGTCCTACTTCAAGTTTGAAGTGGTCGCCACTGACAATTACGGCGAGGGGGGGCTGAGCAGCAAGGCAGAGGTGGTGGTGAGTTTGTCCTGCTCCCAGAGAATTGAATGGGAATGTCTGTTCTAGCCGTTCTATTTCTGTCGCTGTGCCCTGAAAAGCCATTGGTCTCCATCTGGTGCCCACAGAGTCTTTGTTCAATGCTAAGTTCTATCAGTGCCAGCTAATCTTTCATGGCCTTCTTGCCAACCTTAATCAATTCCAGCTTATGGCTCTTTTAAAAATAGCTGAGGGACCAACATTAAGTGTGTCGATATCCACAATATCAATATCTCCACTCCCCAGGTGTATATTGGCACATTAACACCCCAGCCCTCCCAAAATACACACTCAAAAGCTTCCCATAGGAATTGCATTTGTAAAAAAAAAAAAAAAAAAAGCATGGTGTTGATACTCCAGCTAATCAATGGTCCATGTCCTGTGCCAGCCTTGTGGTAGATAGGCTAGCTATCCCTGAGAGAGTAGATGAATGTGTGTTCCTTCTGTGCTGGCCTCTTCCCAGTTTGTTGCAAATTGAACTGTCCCAGGGTAGATGGGGACCATTGATTATACATTGCGGCCTTGTGCAGCCTATTTTACTCCCTTTGCTCTTAATGAAATAAGAGGCTGGCTGGGCCAGAGCCTTGCCTGAACGAGAGGAACCCCGCTGTGGCTAAGTTAATCTAATTCCAATGGGAAGCTTCATTTCATGGGTACTGCACAAACTACAGGAAGATTTTCCGTGTGGTTTAGCCTGCTGTCCAACATTAAAGCTTATTTGTAGAAGTTAGGGAGGGGAGGGAAATAGATGCTCGTTTTGTGTCTGTACCATTGATCCTTTGATTGACCTCTGTTTCCCAGGTATCTGTAGTSAATCTGCTGGATATGCAGGTGGTGGTCTCCAACGTTGCRCCTACAGTGGTGGAACAGAAAAAGGACAAGCTCCTCGGGTAACGTAGAAGATATCTAATAATCCATATTTTAACAGTCAAGTCGCAACTGTGCTTAGCCGTCTCCTATACTTGATATGCAAACACTTACCTTTGGCCCTTTCCCAGGCATGCAGGTGTTTGGGGGGGGGGGGCTGTATGAATCAGTGTGCAATGTTGGTTCTATCGCTGCCTTCTATCGAGATGAAACGGTGTCCCGCTGTTTGACGGCTGCTCAAATTAAAGTTGTAGGCGACGCGAGCCTTCCCTCAGTTTCCGTGAGAGCCGCTCACCACCTGTCTCCACAGCTCTGTCAGAGCTCTGTCATACACTTCACACAGCCACTCAATGATGGTTCCATCCTTGTCTTGAGCTTACTGCTTAGCTCTTAGCATTGTGATCAGAAAGGCGTCCAACTTCTCTCTGAAGCTAAATTGCAAATGAGGGAGAGAGGGAAAGTGTCAGTGGCTCCCTGGCTGTCTCCTGTTCCTCTGAGGTGGGGGGTGGGGGAAGAGCGTGTGTGGGTGCACCTGCACTCCAGCATACTGACTGTGTGTGAGCTTGTGTGTATTGGCTGTATTGCTTCTGTACACCTATCCATCACTCAACCTATCCTCTTACTGACAAACAGTCATACAGTACCAGTCCTCCATGATGGACTTCCTCTGACTGGGTCTCATCCCAGGTCTCCACTTTAGCTCCAAGGGCTGTGGCCCCAGCTGTGGAGGCACCTAGTTTATTAGTGCTCTCCCCACCCAAGCAGAAATACATCCATCTGGTTACTATTCTGTRCTGCCATCCTCTTTTTTTGAGTTTCCCTGGGGAGCGGGAACATCCAGGGCACAGCAGGTAATTGTTTCAACGCCTATTTTGCCGTTGCKGTCCCCCTCAGATCAGAGCTACTGGCTGCAGACGCCCACCACCAAACAAGGGTTGTGTCTAAACTGGCCACTATTTCCTCTATAGTGAACTACCTTTGACCAGAGCCCTATGCTGGTATAGTGCACTTTATAGTGAACAGCGTGCCATTTAAGATGGCGTTACATTGCGATCCAAAACCATTTTGAGCGAGAGGGGATTTTGACAGGGTCATGGAAACGTGTGGGAATTGACTGTTTATAGTTGCTGACGGTCTCAAGGAGGATATAGGGTGTCATGTTTTTCATTGTAAATCCAATGCACAACCTCATTCTAATCACTGTCCTAATTAATGTACTGATCAAGGACGTATCGTCTGACTGAGAAATTCTTTCAGTGAGCCTGAATCCATTCAGTCAAGGCCTCTTCTTTTTAAACAGTTGAGGCAGCGTTAGCTCAGTGTCACGTGGTGAAATAGAGTACAGCTACAGGCCTGGTGTAGCGACTGTGAATTGCAGTACGTTATTACCATTTGGATTTAACATATCATTCACCGTTTTCCCAGAGATCCTGCTGTCGCCTTGTTCTTATACAAAGCACCTGATTATTCCTTCCTCTCCCTCTGCAGGATCTTGGAGCGCTATGTGCAGGACCAGATTCCCGGGGCCAAAGTGGTGGTGGAGTCCATCGGGCCGCAGCGGTTCGGCGATGGCTTCGAGCAGGAGGACTACTCCAAGTCAGACCTGATGGTTTACGCCATCGACCCTCTGACCAACCGGGCCATCTCACGCCAGGAGCTATTCAAGTGAGTAGTAGCCTGTCACCACAGTGGCCCTGAGGGACAAAGTAGGTCACAATACAAGGGATTGCCCCTTAGGGCCACCCCTTGTAGTATCTAGATACACCATTCCCCCGTGGAGCAGGTGTTTACCCAGTGGCAGACAGAGGCGTGTGTGTGGCAGGGGGGGATGTCACCACTCACCAGGGTTATTTTGTTTCCCGTCACCCTGCAGTCAGGCCCTCATTAGAGAGCAAACCTCCGCATGCCCTCGTACGACAGCAGCTCTAGTTCTGCCATTCAACTGGCTGACAATCCGCTACTGCTCCCTACCAACTCTACACAGCAGGCTCAGTGTTCATCTAACCACCCTCTGCCTCTTGCAGCTCCACAGCATGTCAAATAGACCTAGTGAACAACGGCAACAGGATTGTGTCGCAGTGTGCCCCCACACCTGTCATTTCTGATTCCAGGCATTATAGGGAGTAAGGTGTTGCACTCTCTGTGGTGTTCCGTTGTTATATATATTTCATTCTGAGCCGTGTTCTATCGATTCGGTCATTTCAATGACCCCGATAATAAATATAACATTCAGAGATGCACAACTGTATACTGCTGTTCTCATACATAGTGTTATGACTAGAGCCATTAGTTTTTACATTTTACGTTTTAGTCATTTAGCAGACGCGCTTATTCAGAGTGACTTACATTAAAGTAGCTATCAGAAAAGTCAGAACTGGTAAGGGGGAAAAAGTAAAGTGCAAGTGTTAGTTCACAGAAAGGGGGAGGTGAGAAGGGGGTGAGCGGGGGGGGGGAGTGCTGTGGGATTATTTAAGATACTCTTTGAGGAGGTAGGGTTTCAGATGTTTTCGGAAGATGGGCAGGGACTCTGCTGTTCTAGCTTCAGGGGGAAGCTGGTTCCACCATTGGGTGCCAGGACAGAGAAGAGCTTGGACTGGGCTGACCGGGAGCTGCCCTCCTGTAGGGGTGGGAGAGCCAAGAGACCAGAGGTGGCAGACCAGAGTGCTCGGGTTGGGGTGTAGGGTTTGAGCATAGCCTGAAGGTAGGGAGGGCCAGCTCCTCTTGCTGTTCTGTAGGCAAGCATCATGGGCTTGTAGTGGATGCGAGCTTCGCCTGGAAGCTAGTGACGTGTGCGGAGGAGTGGGGTGACATGGGAGAACTTGGGAAGTTTGAACACCAGACGGGCTGGATAAGTTGCAGGGGTTTGATTGCACAAGCAGGGAGCCCAGCCAACAGTGAGTTGCAGTAGTCCAGACGGGAGATGACAAGTGCCTGGATTACTACCTATGCCGCTTCCTGTGTGAGGTAGGGTCGTACTCTACGGATGATGTAGAGCATGAACCTGCAGGAGCGAGTCACTGCTTTGATGTTTGCAGAGAATGACAGGGTGTTGTCCAGGGTCACGTCAAGGTTCTTTGTCATCTAGGAGGGGGACACCGTGGAGTTGTCAACCGTGATGGAGAGATCTTTGAATGGGCAGGCCTTCCCTGGGAGGAAGAGCAGTGCTGTCTTGTCGAGGTTAAATTTGAGGTGGTGGGCCAACATTCAAGCTGAGATATCTGCCAGGCACGCAGAGATGCGTGTCGCCACCTGGATGTCAAAAGGGGGAAAGGAGAAAAGTAGTTGAGTGTCATCTGCATAGCAATGAAAGGAGAGATCATGCGAGAATGTGACCGAGCCAAGTGACTTGGTGTATAGAGAGAAGGGGAGAGGGCCTAGAACCGAGCCCTGGGGGACACCGGTAATGAGAGTACGTGGTGCAGACACAGATCCTCTCCACGACACCTGGTAGGAGCGGCCTGCCAGGTAGGATGCATCCCAAGAGTGTGCAGAGCCTGAGACACCCAGCCCTGAGAGGGTGGAGAGGAGGATCTGATGGTTCACGTTGTCGAAGGCAGCGGATAGATCTAGGAGGATGAGAACAGAGGAGAGAGAGTCAGCTTTGGCAGTGCGGAGAGCCTCCGTGACAGAGAAGAGCAGTCTCGTTTGAATGACCCGTCTTGAAGCCTGACTAGTTAGGGTCAATAAGATTGTTCTGAGAGAGATGGTGAGAAAGTTGGTCAGAGACAGCACACTCAAGTGTTTTGGAAAGAAAAGAAAGAAGGGATACTGGTCTGTAGTTTTTGATGTTAGAGGAGTCAAGTGTTAGTTTCTTGAGGGGGGAGACACTCGGGCCATTTTGAAGTTAGTGGGGACGCAGCGACTGGTCAGGGATGAGTTGAGGAAGAAAGGAATGGGAGGTCTCCAGAGATGGTCTGGAGGAGGGGATGGGATCCAGCGGGAATGTTGTCGGGTGGCCGGACCTCACTAGTCACAGGATTTCATCTGGAGAGAGAAGGGAGAAAGAGGTCAAGGAGTAGGGTAGCTCTGTGTGAGTGGGACCAGTGGACTCAATAGGCTGAGTGAATGAGGAGCGGATGTCGTTAACCTTCTTTTCAAAGTGGCTGACAAAGTCGTCCGCAGAGAGGGGGGGGGGATTAAGGAGGGAGGAGAAGGTGGAAAATAGTTATTTTAGAGTGATCGAAAGTGGCTTTAGCAGCGCATACAGAGAAAGAGAAGGTAGAGAGGAGGGAGTGGAAAGAGAGGAGGGACTGCCCGCAGCCCTGTTCTGTAAGCTCGCAATGAGTTATTCAGCCACAGAGCAGGAGGGAAGGGCCGAGACTGGTCAGGAGGAAAGGGGACAGTGTGAGTCATAGTATGCAGAAAGGGAGGAGAGTAGGGTTGAAGAAGCAGAATCAGGAGACAGGAGGGAGAAGGATTTAGCAGAAGGG